>NC_047509.1:24932648-25232648 GCF_902827115.2 Pseudochaenichthys georgianus
TGGACATGCCTGGAGTGACGCGCTAAAACAAGCTATAAATAAACAGGATCATAGTCAACTTGAAACTAAATGAACTGTGTGTGAACATCTTATGCTGGTAAATACAGTGTGTTCTTTATTGTTTATGTAAGTTCAACACAACACACCTTGTCAGCAACTTCTCTGCAAAGTTTGGGAGGTTGAGTGTAAAATACAGAGAAGGCGAAAACAGATTAGAGAGAGGTCTGTTGTTTAAGATCTCTCATTATGGCTCGCAGTAGTCTGGCATGTAGTTGATAGCATGATAGAGAAACAGCAGTCAGCCCACATACAAAATTACAACTCGAGACATACCATGCATGTGCCATGAGAACACCACCCATGTGCTGCACGATGTTACAAATGTACATGTGGGATCTGGTTCACTCCTACAGGCTCTCTCAAAGAAGTCCTTTTATTTATGTTGATCCTGCGGGTTGAAATAATGCAATGTGAAACCAGAGGGTAGCTTTCTATCAGTGTAGGTGTGACTTTTATACGAGCCAGTGCCCTGCGATTCAATTCACAATTGTTGGGGGAAACAGAGAGCTGCTCAAGGGAAGATAACAAATAGCCTACTCATGCACACCATTAATCTCCATATTGTCAGCTTGGTTTTTTTTAACAGCTGTGAAACAGAAATGACTTTGAAGTGAGGATATTTAGATGTGGCCTGGCTATAACATCAACAATAATATTGCCAATGAACCAGCACATGTTTTTGCAAGATGCAATTGAATCAAGTTTAAAGCAGTATTGCATGTGTATTAACTGCTTTGCAGACAAACTCATATTAATGTATTATATTTTTATCATAATAAAAAAAAGCTCAATACTTATACTATATTAATTGCAACAACAAACCGAATGAACACACTAATATAACAATATACCCTTAAATATACACATTTTAAAAATGCTTATACCATGTAAACAACTCATAGCGTAGTTTTGAATGAGACCTTGGTATATTGCGCCCTCTATTGGCTAAATCAACACACTGCAAGGGAAGATTTCAGATAGAAAATTAGATATGCTATGGCAGTGATTTTTAAAACAAGTTGTATTAATATTTGTCAACGCCTTTTTTTGTTAAGGCGTGTTTTTTTGTTAGTTTGAAAATTCAAAGTTCTAGATAAGCATAATAAAAAATCAGGTAAAACTACCTGACCATCAGTTTATAATATTTTACAATTTATATTTGGTTTCAATCCTCTTATTTTAAATGAAAACATTTGTAATTATTAATATTCTTATTATTAGTCATTATAGCCCAAAACTGAAATGTAGATAGCATGATTATTTTGAATTTTTAGATGACTATATTTCTAGCATAATTTGTGAGTGCAAGCATTAGATTTGTACATTTTAAAGAAAAACATATTGCAAAGTCTTGCAATTATGTACTTATGTTCTCGTTTTAGTCTCTAAGGTGAGTGACAGCTGCCTTTTGCTCTGAAGAGTTTTCTTCCTCTTCTTCCAGCGCCGTACAAGCCTGTTGCTGATTGGTCAACATTTGACATCCACATTTGCTGACCAATCAGAACACCTGATTCCCATTGGTACATTGGGGAAGAAGAAAAAGATAACAGAACTGTACACAACCTGCACGACAGGAACATTTCAAACCATTCTACGGAAGTTAGCATGTTCGGGAAGTGTCACGTGCAGGTTTGTATTAACTGTCAGTGTTTGTAACGGTCGTTCTATCCTATATATAGCCAGGGCTTGCGAGCTAGCATTGCAGCTAGCACAGCACTGTTGAAGCTGTAATGGCGATAACAGTAGATGTATTTCACTTGATAAGTGCAGCATTGTTTTAGGACATTGGCGGCTGAAGGGAAGTCAATCGTGAGTTGTTTCCCTATATCAGTCGGGGAGTGTAGGGCTATTTTAGAGAAGCCAGTTGACCTTTTTAAGCTAGCAGCCTCTGTAGCATAACAGTAATGTGACGACGTGTTGTGTGACCAGCTAGCAATGGTGCAAGGACGGGGGAGCGTCATCAAGGCAGGTGAAGCAGAAGCGTGTGAAAGCTAATCCGAGTTGTGTAATTATAATATAAAAATAGATAATTGCTTTTTTATACATCTATTTGACGTGTAATAAGTGTCACTTAAGCCTGTTGCTGCTCAGTTGAAAATAGAAGTTGAATATTACGAAAACTGGCTCATATAATTCAGTATACGGAAAGGCCCTTTTAATGGTGCTGCAACAATTTTCGATTCTGCTAATATATCATGACTCGGTTGTATCTGTGCACATAGACATTTCTTAAAATAGTTAATGGATAACAAATATAAACACGAGCTATAAGGTCTTTGTTTACATTTCCTCTCGTGCCCCCTCAGTTGCCTAATAACTGCTTGTAATGCAATTATTATGTAGGCTGAATTTAAATGCATACAATTCTATGCAAACTGTTAACGGATAGTTGAAGAAACAATTGAGTATTGCTGACTTTAATGCTTTAAGAGCTAATGCGGCTGTGAGGAGCAGGTGGAAGAGCACGACAAATCAGACTCACCCATGATGAGCCTGCCATTTTGTCTTACCAAGCATCAGATGATTGCATGTTATGTTTACATGTTTTAGAGTAATAAATGAAAGGTAGCTATTCAAAATAAAGACTTACATTTGAGGTATGTGTAGCAGCTGCCAGTTGTGAAAAGGTAATCTGTGTAGCAGGTGGTGTAAAATTACCATACCAGGGTAAGTAAGGTAATCTGGGGACAGATTATCTGTATTTTAGGACTGTACTCTCTGTAGCCAACGGGCAAATACAAATAAAACACTTAAAGGATATGACACAGTGTAACAAGGCGGGGGTACATACATTATTGCTGTGTTTGTTGGTACATAATGGTTTTTGTTTTAATGATTGGGGTACATTAGCATACATTAAAAGAACAGGACCCAAGGGATACTCAGCATGCAAATGACTAAAGAGATAACGCATGTCTGCTCCCACACCACAGCTGTTCACTTTGATCAGATTGAGCTTCTTATTATTCAGGAGTTTAGTTTTAAGTGTTATAGTATATAATGGGTTTAATCGTTTTTTATAATCAGTTTTTTTGTTTTCTTTCTCCTTGCAGCATAAGAAAAAGCCTTTATGTTCATCCGTCAACAAATCATGTCTCTCACTCTGCACTGAACATTAAAATGGTAAGATGGCGTGATGACAATTCTACACAAAACTGTAATGAAATGTTTAACAACTGGTTCATATTTTAAATAATAGGAAATAAATGGTCATTATGGTTAGAATTTGTTTATAAGCATTATATAATTGTATATCTTATTATATATTGTTCATGGCTGATCAATTATGTCCAAACAAATCAATAATAGACATAAGATGATGAAAACAATAACATTGTGCTATGATATAAACAGGGTTCGTACGGGTGCTTGAAATCCTTGAAAATGCTTAAAATTTGACATGGTGTTTTCAAGGTTGGGAAAGTGCTTGAATTTTGGGAATGGTGCTTGAAATTGAGATAAAGTGCTTGAAAATGTAAATGCTTTACTTTTACAAAAAATTGCTGTCTGACTGAATAGTTCGCTTTTTAGATTAAAAGAAAAGAATTGCTTCTCTTCTACATAAAACATCTCCGCTGCGGCCTTCCCGCGCTATGCGCGCGACCTGCAAGTGTTTGTGTTACGTGTGACCTGGGCATTCTGATGAGAGTGATAGATGACTGTGTGCCAGGAGGTTGCAGTTTCAACGAGCGTTGTCTAGCAGAAGACAAATACAAGCCATGGCTAAGACGAGGGTCAAGACGAGGGTCAAGCCCAAAAATAACGATGCGAGAGTCTGCGCTGACGAGCCACATGAAAGGTACGCCGTAGTAGAGTGCAGGCTAACGTTGCATGTTACGTTTGTTTAAGCTAACGTTAGCGAGCTGAATAGCGAACTCCATGAGGGATAATAATAATTGCAGGGGACAATCATTTCAGAGGAGAATACCTATGTTATGTGCGTTACAGTCACCATCCTGTGGTGTTCAGAGGATGAAGCTCTCACGGCATTTCGTGTTATATAGTCACGAAATATAATCTATTGATTCGACACAGAGCGATTTTGAAAGCAATGTATTTCTACTGGTAGTATGTTTCGTGCCTACACCAAATGTGACTTGCTCTATCGAAATCAGTCACATTGACCCGAAGACACATTTTCGTTTGTATTACTGGTCTCGGGGAAGCTCGCGAGTGTGTTTGTGTATTTTTGCGTTTGTGTACTGGGGAAACACTCACAAGAAACACCGGCTGTTGTTATGCTTGCTGTGACGTTACATTAGTCCGTTCTCCGCTTGTAATTATGCCGAAGCTTCAAAGTTGTATGTATCATCTGAATTTGCCGAAACAAGTTTAATATTCTGAAAGCCAAGACTTTGTTTATTTGAAAACATGAAAACAAACTGTCTTTTATATAAAATGGAAGTATTATACAATTAAAACTACATTTTGCTTTAATCCCATGTAATTGTAGAATGAACACAGTCTTCCTTTGGAGATGTATAAGTCAGGAGTCTTGAGTAGTCAACATTACCTAAAATCATTGTGCACATTTGTACATATTATTTTCCACTTGTTACCATTGTGAGTCTATTTCTATGCAGCTCTGCGTGATTTTGTGGCTACAATTCAGGCTAATACACTACCAGAGGTGGATAAGTACTCAGATGTTGTACTTGAGTAAAAGTAGAAGTACTCAGATATTGTACTTGAGTAAAAGTAGAAGTACTCAGATATTGTTTGAGTAAAAGTAGAAGTACTCAGATCTTGTAGTGAAATTATAAGTACTCAGATATTGTACTTAGTAAAAGTAGAAGTACTCAGATCTTGTACTTGAGTAAAAGTAGAAGTACTCAGATCGTGTACTTGAGTAAAAGTAGAAGTACTCAGGTCTTGTACTTGAGTAAAAGTAGAAGTACTCAGGTCTTGTACTTGAGTAAAAGTAGAAGTACTCAGATCTTGTACTTGTGTAAAAGTAGAAGTACTCAGATCTTGTACTTGAGTAAAAGTAGAAGTACTCAGATTTTGTACTTGAGTAAAAGTAGAAGTACTCAGATCTTGTACTTGAGTAAAAGTAGAAGTACTCAGATCTTGTACTTAGTAAAAGTAGAAGTACCAGAGTGTAGGAATACTCTGTTACAGTAAAAGTCCTGCATTCAAAATGTTCCTCAAGTGAAAATAGAAAAGTATTCTCATCTAAATATAGTGAAAGACAGTAAAAGTAGTCGTTGTGCAGATTGGTCCATTTCAGAATAATATATATGATATGTTTTATAATGGTTGATCATGAAAGTGTTCTCAGAGCTGGTGAAGGTGCAGCTAGTCTGAATGACTTTGTATACTGCAGGGATTTACTCCGGGTGGAACTAAAGTCTGATTCAACACTTGATTAGATTTCACATCATTCATCTGTGAAGTAACTAAAGGGATTAAATACATGTAGTGGAGGAAAGTACACCATGTACCTCTGAACTGTAGTGGAGTAGAAGTACACCATGTACCTCTGAACTGTTGTGCAGTAGAAGTACACCATGTACCTCTGAACTGTAGAGGAGTAGAAGTACACCATGTACCTCTGACTTGCGTTCACTACCAACAATTAATCAATAATGTATTGAAAAGTTATTTGGCTGATTGTTGTATATTGGCTCAGCCAGGTTATATGGGAGGCCTAGTCTATGTACAGGTCACTAATTTTGAAATATTAAACTCAGTTTTCTTTTCTTTAATTTTTCATCCTCGTGTAGAATGCTATCACGAAACACACATCTGATTTAATGTGAGGTAGGGAAATAATCATTTGAGTATGTGTATATAAATATGTAATTTACAACAGCTGTAAGATGCTTGAAAAGCTGGAAAATGCACCTTGAAAATGCTTGAAAAGTGCTTGAATTTGACTTTTGAAAAGGTGTAAGAACCCTGTATAAAGCATGTGGACCATATCCTAAACATGTTTACAATGTTATACTTTTCAAAATAACTGTAATACAACTCAGAAACAAGTGCACCCTGTTAGCTCACCTGGTTGAGGGGGCAGCTCATACACGTTCAAATTGGTATGACCGTTATTGTTATTAGTAGTTTAATTGTTTTACATAGTCATTTTGATCAAGAGATAAACGATCGCCTGTGATGCATTATTTTGCGTTAAAGTATAAATAGTGAATAGTTGGTTAATTTGATGTGTATCTTTCAGCTATGCTAGTTGTGTGTTGCTAAATGACAATATTTTCTTTATCTTTTCAGTAGATGTGACAACTGTAAAAGATCCTGTGCGACAAACTTCCTTCAGAGAGCTGTATACAACCTCCACAAAGATGGAGGACTCTCCTCACCTATACATCTCAGAATTTGTAGAGAATGAGGACATGGATAAGATGGACATTAATCAAGAGGAAACCAATATTGCATCCGACATGGTTAAGTCACCATACCAGGACACTGAGAGGGACTCAAACTTTTTTCAATGCCAGCACTGTGAGAGACACTTCACCACCAAACCAGGCCTGGAACGACACATGCACATCCACACCTCCGCAAACAACGATGCTCACAAATACAAAACCAATATTTCACTAGCTTCGAATCTGGAGCTGTTGCACCATGAGAAGGTAAAGCCTCTGGATTTAGCAGGCTCGGCCATGCAGCTTCATACTTCATCCACCACTGGCTCTAATACTCCCATTTTGTCCTCTGGTGACCACAACGCTCAGCCAGACAAACCGGGAGTGTCAGAGGGGCGTCATGCTTGCAAGTACTGTGGAAAGATATTCACTACACATACCAACACGTGGCGGCATGAGCGAAGGATCCACGAGCAGCACCTGCAAGTCACACATGTGGAAAAAGCCCATCTGCCCCAAGAGGAAAACGTTGAGGGGATGTGCAGTGAAACAAACCAACAGGAAACTGAGCTTGTTGACAAAATGGCACCTGCAGCTGTTCTGGAGAACGAAGTGGGACACGCAGAACAATACATGCTTGACATCTCTAGCAATATTTCAGAGAATCTTAGCTTTTATATTGATGGAAGGATAGTGTCAACAAGTACGATCAGTAGCTGTGAAGCAGCTGAGGTTCATTCTGGGTCGGCAACTTTAGTTGGACTGGACGCCCTGATTCTAGACCCCACCCAAATCAGCCAGGTGTTAAATACAGATTCAGAGATGTCTGGTCAACCACTGGCAAGGAGAAGAACCGCCACACCTCCGCTTTTACCACAAATTAAAACTGAACTGGAGTCTGACGTGGTTGTGTCTTCTTCCTCATCTTCACTTGTATGTTCTATAATAGAGAATCTTTTTCCTCAGAATACAGAGGGTACAGTGGTGCAGAAGGAAAGAACTGTGTTTCTGTCTCCAAAGCTGAAGCAGCTGCTGGAGAAGCAGGATGGCCTTAAACTCGCACTCATCGCAGACGGCCAGAAACCTTTATCACCTGTCTCTCTGTCTGTGCTGCCTGCAGGGACAGGACGGTTCAAAAGAAGGACTGGGTCTCCTCCACCGAGCTCTCCACAGCAAAGCCCTAGAGAAGAAACGGCAGATAGTGGAGATTGTGAAGCTGTGAATACAGGACAGACGGAGACCCAACATAGTTCACCTGCGCACCAAACAGCCAATGTGAAGGATGACACAACCCCACCTGAGGAGGAGCCACCGACGGAGAGCTGGCCTCCCTCCACCGGTGGTAATTCCTGTAACCAGCAACCACTGGATCTCTCCAACACAGTCAAAAGCAGTGAAGACGTAGCTTCAGCCGATTCGGCGCTGGATTTGAGTTTCCAAAAAACAAATCATGGGGAATCTGAACTGATGTTAAATTTAGTTTCACATGCAGTTTTAACCGAAGGAAAATCAATTGAAGGCATGATGGGAATGACCTTAATCGATAGTTTAGAGCAAAATATAAGCTTCATGAATCCCGACACCTCCTTACTGACAGACTTCACCATACTTACAAGTCAAGATATGATGAGCCCAATGCAGTCTATGGCAGAAGGGCTTGTTTATGGTCTTGCACTTCCCTCCAATTCCCTGACTCCATCACCCTCCCTGACCCCTCTCTCCTTGCAGCCATCTTCACCGTGCACCATAGCATTCACCACCCATGCTTCACACACAGGGCTCTCCACTGCTCCTTCATTAATCACAGTGTTGGCACCGTCACATATTTCAAACCAACCAATCCAGGTATTAGCCCCCGATATATCACAGGTAACCTGCACGGAAAATGCATTACATTTTTCAGAGTGTGATTTAACTACTGCATTTGCCACATCAAATGCTGCCGACCCTGTCACTCTCTCCCAACCTTTTCACCCGACTCTAAATCTACCCAGCCACATGTTTCTCTCTGATCAAATAACACTCAATCCGCCTATATTGGAGTCCACTCCTACGTCAGAAGGGCAATTCACACCTACTGTAACTTTCAATGATTCCCTCATCAACTCGTATAACCTAACCAGCAACACGGTGTTGATAGAGTGCACAATAGCTCTTGAAGCCCCGGGGAGTATAGTCCCTGCTGCAGTCACCTTACAAGGAAACACTGCTGAGCCTCCAGCACCTACACAGATGGTTGTTAATCACGTCGAACAGGAACAGATTGTATCAGTGCCCAACCCGCAAACTGAAGACCCCACTATTCTGATGTCATCCATCGCAGAATCAGTTACTCTATCCACCACCGCCGCCTCAGTGCTATCTGATTGTCCTGCTCCAGTTGGTGAATCAGGTCCTGACCCAGAGCTTGTTGTTAACGCGGAGCCATCGACCATCAAAGAGGAAGAAGCTGCTGACAGCACTGTTTCCGCTCCTGAAACCCCATCTAAAACCTCGCCTTCTTCTGAGAAAGCCGAAGAGGAGGACGCCTCAACAACTCCCAGCGATGCCCAACAGCAGACTTTCACCAAGAATTTCATCTGCAACGTGTGCGATAAGCTTTTCCATTCAATGAAAGAACTGGGCCATCATGTAGGTGACCATGCTGACGAATGGCCCTACAAATGTGAGTTCTGCGTGCTGCTGTTCAGCAAACCCTCCGCTTTGCTCGATCATCGGTCAAGCCTCCACGGGGTGGGCAAGACTTATGTTTGCAGTGCATGCACGAAGGAATTTGTCTACCTTTGCAATCTAAAACAGCATCAGGAAGAATTACATCCCGGACAGCAGTGTACATACACAGAAGAGGAAAAGGGAAAACTAAGACCTCAGAACTTCAATAACTTAACAAAAGTCACCACGGAGACCTCAGTGCCCGACGCTGCAGAGGAACCGAAGGTGAAAAAGGAAGAAGGGGAAGTAGATGAGGCTGCTGAAGAACTGTTAACAACTATAAAAATCCTGGCCTCAGATGGAGCCAAACTCAAAGGGCCGGATGTTCGTCTCGGCATCAACCAACATTACCCCAGCTATAAGCCCCCTCCGTTTCCCTACCATAACAGGTCCACCACGGGCACCTTAGCTTCAGCCACAAACTTCACTACCCACAACATCCCACAAACCTTCAGCACGGCCATTCGATGCACCAAGTGTGGGAAGAGCTTTGATAACATGCCAGAGTTACATAAGCACATCCTGACTTGTGCGAATGCCAGCGATAAAAGGCGATACACCCCCAAAAGGAATCCCATCCCACTACGCCACTTTGCAAAAACTCAAAATGGAGTTCTATCTACCACTAACTCCACTAACGGACTAAATGCGTCGAACAGACCCAGCCATTCAAACAGGTCCAAACCTAACCAAGATTCAGCAGTAAATGTGAAGTTCAAGGTCCTGAGCAAGAGGAAGAAAAAGTTGGTCCAAAGGGTCATGCCACAGAGGAACAAGTCAGTCCCTTCATCGAATAAAATGTCACCCGCACATGTGGATGAGCAGCAGGAGATCTTCGTCTGCCCGCACTGCAGCAGGGAGTTCACAATGCGCCGCAGCAGAACCAAACACATGGCCGTCTGCCCCAAGAAACCCAAAGAGGTGAAGAAAAGGAAAGAAGGAGGCATCTCTGTGACGAAGGAGAATGATGGACACCTGCACAGAGGAGCTGAAGAGACACAACAATCCTCACCTCTGCATAAAACCAGACTGCAGACGTCTAGCCCCGCTAAAAGACCCGCCATCCTACCAGTGCAAACCGTCCTGTCAAACAAAAGAAGTAAAATAATTATCAAAGAGAGCACACAGCTGAAACAAGACACGCCCACTCTGAGTGAACTTCCCATCGTTCGCACTTTTAACCCCTCTATGCGACAGTATAGCCGAATGCAGCACAAAGGGATGCCCATTAAGATCACCATAGTGAAACCACAGCAGGCTGCAGCGCAGAGGGAGGAGCGGCCCCCCACCCCGGGACCAGAGGACAGCAGCAGCTCTGAGCACAGTCCAGCAGTCTGAAGGGGATCCTCAGGTAGTTAATGTTTATTTAACAGTTCATTTAAATAATAAAAATGACAATAATCAAGAGCTCTGTATACAAAAAAACATTGTAAACAAAGAAATTACTTAAACAGTCATTCCTAATCTGCTGATACTGATATAGCAGCCTCTACAATATGCAAGCCTCTTACCATTATATACAGTATATTTATGGAATAAACATTTTGGAAAGACAGCAAATAATATATCGGCACTGCTCCATCCCTAAAAAAACAAATAATTAAAATGTTATGTATAGAATATATATATATATAAAAAAAAATCTTGTGTTCTTGAATTAAATGTTTTTTGTTTGTTTTAAGGCATCTTTGAGTATTTAAAAAAAAAAAGCACTACAAAATATTAAATGTTTTATTATTTTGAATGAACAAAAGTAAAAGCAGTAACCCATTGATTTCAGCATCCTAACGTCCATCTCTTTGTTTTCCGGACCTTGCTGTGAAGCTGCTCATACAGGAGAGAACTGCTCCCCATCACACTGTAAAGCTCATGGACCCAGGTTGCATCATGCTGTACAATAAATGACTGATTTGAGGACGGATAAAACGGACGACTTAGCGCTGCAGTGAGTGGATGTATTTAACTGAGAATCTGAAGGCTTTTCTAGTCGCTCTGAGTTTTGTAGAGTTCTCCTTCAGTTCGTAAACTTTCTGTCAACCGCTTGGATTTGCACTTTGAAGTTAGTCTCCCTGCTACGTGTCACAAATTGGAAAGGAAGTGGGAGGACGTGAGGCTGGAAGGATGCGAGGCTGGAAGGATGCTCTCATTTTCTACTTTCTGGGTTCTTTAGAGAGGATGGCAGGTGGCAATCATTCTCAGCATGCATTTGCACCTCTCCTTATCTGTCTTCTGTGGCCTTTTGGTTTGAACTCTTTCTGCATGCTGCAAGCTTATACTACAGCTGTTCTCATTCAGGAGGGATTATGTTGATGCAATTAGGCCTTACACACGGAATCTGATGTTGATTAAAATGAATCAGTGTAAGTATATAATAATAATTTTATATAAAAGACACATCAAGATTACTTCTAATACAACAGAATCATATAAAAGTAGGACTCTATAGTTCAGTGTAATAATGGCCTTTAGCTACCTATACACATTTTTGTTAGAGATATCAGCAACGTCAGTGTTTTTAATGTTGTAAATGTAACCTGGTAGATTGAATGCTACCGTCATTGCAAATCCAAAAGTAAGTAATCTGGTCGGCATGTGATTCAATGCGAGTTAGAGAATAGTGCTCTGTGTGCCCTACAAGATGACTAACTGCGGCATAAGGGGGATAAACATAGCTCCACATGTGGAATCTATTTTGGTTGGCAATCGAATTTGTCTAAAAAAAAATCATTGCGGAGTAAGATCGAAAACAAAATACATCATGTTTTACAAAACGGTTTTCCTACGAAACCTCTCATTTGTTTGATTTTCGGGGTTATATGCCACAATAAATATGTTCTTTTGGGAAACAGTGTGATGCGTTGGCACTGCAATTCAAAACAAAAGCACTGTATAATTTGTACAGCTTGGATGCGTCATAGCCACTATTACAATAGCTAAAGTTAAATTCTAAACAACACTGACTGATATTTAACTCCAGTGCTTTGTCTTTGCTTCATTACTTTCAGAATTCTATTGACTACTATATATATTTACAGTCTGCTTGTAGGTTTTTCTCCTGCACCAGTTTCACAAAATCACTGTCAGAATGATCTGTGTGTGTGTGTCCCCCCCCCCCCCCCTACTATACATCTTCATTAGATTAGAAATACTGTCTGTTTTCTTCATTGCTTATAATCTGCTGTCAACAGTTTATTGTGTGAAGTGTAGTTAATTACATGTAGAAATCACAACATGGAAATGTGAGATCAGTGGTTGGGTATTTTTAGCTGGAACACCTACTGTATAGTGACACATGGAAATGTCATGGAGTGAGTGCAATGAGTTGTATCTGTTGAATTACATTTTGTATAAGCTATTAGTTTGAAGATTCAGTGCTATACAGGGTAATACTTTAATCATCATGAACTGATTTATTTTTATTTAGGCAAACTAAAGCTTGACAATATCTTGTATCTGAGAGATCTCTATTTTAAATATTTGCTTTTTCAAACGTTATAGCTCCTTCAGTGTGTTGGATGTACAGGGCGGTTTTTGAGACTGTTATTTAACTGTGAAAAGTGCTTGTAGCATTTCAAAGTGTTAATTGAGTCATGTTTATTTATTAATAATTTAAAATCACGTTGTCAATATCTGAACAGTCCTCTGTATGATTTGCATAGTTTTTTCAAGCGAGTGTTCAAAATAAATGGAGAATGTTAAGATTAAGTGAAGTTTGTGTGACAGTTTCTTTTGTAAACAAATCAGATGAATCACATCATTGTTGGATTTTTTTAAAAGTAAAAGTGTGGATTTCATTTCGGGAAATTAAAGAATAGTCTCCTGTTTTATTTTCCTTACTAGGAAGTTTTAAAACGTCCAGGTGGTGGCACACTTTCCTCACTTTGAAGAGCATCTCTCCTTCTCTCCCACTACTGTTAGAAAATCCATCTACAGTACATCAACACATGTTCTTATTCTATTTTTTAAATAGTTCTCATTTCTCACCAGGATATTAAAATGTGGAAACTGGATGAAAGCTAGAATATGTGTCTGTGACCTGTTTTCTGGAAACGACGGGGATTATTCTGTGAATTAGCTTTCACTGTCATTTTCTTTCCCTGTTTGCTAATTCATATTTAATACCTACACATGAGTGAGGATCAAAGAGACAAAGTCAGAATGCACAACAATATTGTGTTAAACTTTTTACACTGAATGGTACTCCTTCTGTATAGGAGATGTATATATAATACATCTCTGTATGTTGATGGAGTTTTGAAATCTAAAATACCATAATGCAGCATGAGAATACTTGAACACCCCTATGACTAATTAACAACAGCAAAAATAACAACAATATGCTGTGCTGTTAAAGTAGTTCAATTGTGTTTAAACTTCATATTTCATTATTTTTCCATTTATTTGAGTGTTTTTGTCTGTCCATTACTCTTCTTGGTGTCTTGATGTTGACCTTCTCTGACCTTGCAACTCGTAAACTCAACAGTAAGCCATGTAACAGTAGCCTGCATGTCGATGTATCCTTGGGAAAGATACTTAAGCCCGAGTTGCTCCTGGTGGCCAACGGTGTGTGAATGTTAGCTTCCATGAGCATTTGGCACATTTGTATAAATAGGGTGTGAATGGTTGAATGATGACTCACGCGCTCTGAGGGTTACTAAAGAAATCTTGCTTTGTTGTTTTTTTGAATTTTTTATTGTTTAATCTCTGGGGGTATTTCAACACATTTACATTAAAAGTGATGAGTCAATGTTGTGATATCATGTAATATATATACATTATTCAAAAAATAGCTAATTATATGCATTAAAATATGTGCACTTACTGAGCTGGATATCACACAGAGAAGCGTCTCAGTCAATGCCATGGCTCTCAAGAAGACTAATCTGGACAAGCATCATTTTGTGTTGGAATTTGGAAAGTGTAAGCAAAGCAAGCTTTGAGGGGGGAAACTAATGGAAAGAGTATAGCAGGGGTGTCAAACTCAATTTCATCACGGGCCACGTAGGAATTATGGTTGCACTCAAAGGGCCGGTTGTAACTTTAAGACTATATCAAAATACATATGTAAATATTTAATATATATAAAATAATGTATTATATTACATCATTGCCTCTGCATTGGATTATTATCGGATAGGGTAATGACTTCATAATTAACTACGTCTGAAAGCAGAAGTCTAGGGCAAATAATTGCAAGTCTCTTCAGTGAGAATGTCACAAAATGATTAAAAAAGAAAAGCAAAATTCTGGAAAAAATAAATAAAAAAGTGACATTTTAGAAAAGTGACATTTTGAAGAAATAAAATAAAATGACATAAAATAAAAAAGTCAAATTCTGAGAAAAAAAGTCAAATTTCAGATGCATTGTGGGACATGCAGTTTATGGGCAACGTGATTCTGTAAATTGCCATGTAACCATATAATACACATATAATATTCTTTCAGAGCTCTTGTGGGGCCACAGAAAATGAAGTCGCGGGCCGGATTTGGCAACAAGAACAATAAACAAATCAATCGTCACAACGGCCGGACAAAATACTTTGAGCCCCCCTATAGTCAAAGCCTGAGACACCGTTTAATAAAGACAATATATAGAGAGCACAATGTTTTTAATGCAACGCAGTCTCGCATCGTATGCTTCAGCAGAGAACGCGCCGCGGTCGTTGAATTTCAACGCAGCGGGGAGCATTCACTCGCGATCTCAAGTCGTCTGCTACATACGTTTAGGGAGCTCTAGAGAAGTCTATGGACATTCCCGAAAGTTGAAACTTGACGCTGAAGGGCCTCCCCGTGCGTTGGAAAGTGACGACAAGGGACCCTGACATAACGTCAACATAGGCCGAGTTGGGAGTGAGAATGTGTTGCCTGTACACAAGACCCAACAAAATAACATTTGATTTGTTTAGCTCATTTAAAGTAAACAACGAACGCTGACTGTAGGGAATTGCTGGCCTGTGTCGACACACTCTCTCTATTAAACACTAACAGACGGAGAAATAAAATCACACATTAACACACAGAGAAATAAAATCACCCACTAACAAACCAAAAGTGAACTCTGCCTAAATGGAATTGTTCATTAATGTGCAGCGCTGTGGGCATGGATTTAATTGTGATTTCGGCAGTTATGCAGAATCTTTTATTTGCAGCATGCAGATAACACAAGGGTCAGGGGAAATATACTTGTTATGGTTCTCCAGTATTATGAGATTGCACTAGAAACAGTAGCTGTGACATTGACGTATCACTGTAATTCCCCCTCATCCCATTGCTTCATGGTTATAGGCAACATGTTAATAAAACACAGTTGCACACGACTCAGCAGCGGCAGGTGAAGCGAGCTGGTTCAGCCTCGTGTTCTTATGTAAAGGCTTGTGGGTTTGTTCGCCCCCTGGTGAAGCTTATATTTGAAGCTTTTGGTACTTTTGTGACAAAACAACACAAGTAGTTTGGATTATTTTGGAATATTTTTGACTCTCTGACAAGTTCAAAGCTCCAGCAGAAGCTATCAGATACTCTTAGGATTCCTTGCAGATGTGAGGCATTGAATACACTGAATGTCCTTTTTTTACTGGTTAAAAATTAATTACAGTGTTGGGGAATAAGGGACCAGCCTTCAGGTGCTTTAGTGGCTGGCAGAGGATTTTTGTTTGGGGAGTCGGTATACCTATAGCGACAATCCACAGCCCCGAGGTACAGAATCTCCCAGAGCTCACAAGCTCAGCAATAACTTCAAACTGCGAGGCTTCATTTGTATGCTCAACACGGATTCAGCTCTTAGCCCAGGGCCATGTTGAATCCTCTCAGGAAGTTATGATGAGGAGTTAAGACACATGATCGGAGTTGATTGAAAACAAAAACATCCATCCCAGAAGTCTGAGGAGAAGGCTTTGATCTCCTTCTCGTTAATTTCGTCACACTAATTGAAAGTTTGGCAAACATTATTAATGCTCAACAGAACCCAGAAATGTAATGAGGCGCAGTGTAATGTTCCCAGTGTGTTTTTAGAGGCATCATCAGGATATCACTGTTTAATGTTTACTTAACTTAAAGGTCCCTATAATAGTATTTTTCAATTATATATTATAGGGCAGGGGTCTTCAACTAAAATTCAACGAGGTCCAGTTAGAGAAAATCTCCCCATGCAAAGGTCCGGAACATCAAAATGTCTAACTTGCTTCATGAATTAGTGTGATATATATTGAAGTGACCTGTAGCTTTATCAACGTCTGCATGTAATCAACAACTGCCTGCCAATCAAATAAAGTACAATTCAAAAACAACAATATTTATTGTCAATTAACATTGAACTATACAGTAAATACTGTGGATATGTGTAATGTTCCTCTCGGGCTGCATTTACAAATAAAATAGAGAAAATAAATAAAATAGCTTTTGAAAATATGTGCATCATAAAAGTGCTTAATTTTAGATAAATAAAATAAAGTGTAGCAGCAGCTTGAGTTTCCCTTTTTATTTGTTAACCGTTTCACATCATGACTTAACAGTTTCAGACGATTATAGAACAATATCAGTCTTTACACATCATAACAATTGAACCGTTTTAAAGTTTCTCTTTCTTTCCCTCTTATATTGCAGTCCCTCACTCACTTTTTTTAAATTCAGTGTAAGAATTTAGCTCGAGCTTGTCCTGCCATCCATCCATCTTCTCCCGCTTATCCGTGGTCGGGTCGCGGGGGTAGCAGTTCCAGCAGAGAGCCCCAAACTTTCTTTTCCCTGGCGACATCAACCAGCTCTGACTGGGGGATCCCAAGGCGCTCCCAGGCCAGCGAAGAGATATAATCCCTCCACCTGGTCCTAAATCTACCCCTTGGTCTCTTCCCAGCTGGACGTGCCTGGAACACCTCCCTAGGGAGGCGCCCAGGTGGCATCCTAACTAGGTGCCCGAACCACCTCAACTGGCTCCTTTCGACGCGAAGGAGGAGCGGCTCAACTCCGAGTCCCTCCTTGATGACCGAACTTCTCACCTTATCTCTAAGGGAGACACCAGCCACCCTACGGAGAAAACCCATCTCGGCCGCTTGTATCCGCGATCTCGTTCTTTCGGTCATGACCCATCCTTTATGACCATAGGTGAGGGTAGGAACGAAAATGGCCCGGTAGACAAAGAGCTTTGCCTTCTGGCTCAGCTCCCTTTTCGTCACAACGGTGCGGTAAAGCGACTGCAGTACCGCTCCCGCAGCTCCGATTCTCCGGCCCATCTCACGCTCCATTGTTCCCTCACTCGAGAACAAGACCCTGAGATACTTGAACTCCTTCACTTGGGGTAAGGACTCATTCCCTACTTGGAGTGGACAGTCCATCGGTTTCCTGCTGAGAACCATGGCCTCAGATTTGGAGGTGCTGATCCTCATCCCAGCCGCTTCACACTCGGTTGCGAACCGATCCAGTGAGTGCTGAAGGTCGCAGACCGATGAAGCCATTAGAACCACATCATCTGCAAAAAGCAGTGGTGCAATCCTTAGTCCACCGAACTGCAGACCCCCTCCCCCCACGACTACGCCTCGAAATCCGATCCATGTATATTACAAACAGGATTGGTGACAAAGCGCAGCCCTGGCGGAGGCCAACCCTCACCGGAAATGGGTCCGACTTACTGCCGAGGACCCGGACACAGCTCTCGCTTTGGGAGTACAGAGATTGGATGGCCCTGAGTAGAGACCCCCTCACCCCATACTCCCGCAGCACCTCCCACAGTAACTCCCTGGGAACTCGGTCATACGCCTTCTCCAAGTCTACAAAACACATGTAGACCGGATAAGTGTACTCCCAGGCCCCCTCCAGGATCCTTGCGAGAGTAAAAAGCTGATCCGTCGTTCCACGACCAGGACGGAATCCGCATTGTTCCTCCTCAATCTGAGGTTCGACAATCGGCCTGACCCTCCTTTTGAGTACCTTAGAATAAACTTTCCCGGGGAGGCTGAGTAGTGTGATGCCTCTGTAATTGGCACACACCCTCTGATCCCCCTTTTTAAAAAGGGGAACCACCACCCCGGTCTGCCACTCCTTCGGTACTGTTTCCGACTTCCACGCAACGTTGATGAGACATGTCAACCATGACAGTCCCTCAACACAGCATTTTCGGGCGAATCTCATCCACCCCCGGGGCTTTGCCACTGTGGAGTTGTTTGACGACCTCAGTGACCTCCCCCCGGGAGATTGGTGTTGATCCCCCGTCATACTCCAGCTCTGCCTCTAACATAGAGGGCGGAGTTGTCGGGTTCAGGAGTTCCTCAAAGTGTTCCTTCCAACGCCCTAACACTCCATCAGTTGAGGTTAACAACGTCCCATCCTTACTGTACAGCTTGGATGGTTCCCTGCTTCCCCCTCCTGAGGTGTCGGATAGTTTTCCAGAACAACTTTGGTGCCGCCCGAAAGTCCTTCTCCATGTCTTCTCCGAACTTCTCCCACACCCGCTGCTTTGCCTCGGCCACGGATGAGGCTGCTGCCCTTCGGGCCTGTCGGTACCTTGCAACTGCCTCGGGAGTCCCCCGGGATAACAAATCCCTGAAGGCCTCCTTCTTCAGTCGGACGGCTTCCCTGACCACCGGTGTCCACCAGGAGGTTCGAGGGTTACCGCCCCTTGAGGCACCTAGGACCTTGAGACCACAGCTCCCCGCCGCGGCTTCGGCAATAGAGGCTTTGAACACCGACCACTCTGGTTCAATGTCCCCAACCTCCACAGGAATGCCCGAAAAGCTCCGCCGGAGGTGCGAGTTGAAGGCCTCCTGAACTTGGGCCTCCTCCAGACGTTCCCAGTTCACCCGAACTACACGTTTGGGCTTTGGCTTTGGCTTCCCCCGCCATTTAACACATAATAATTAAAAACAAAACAATTTAAAAAAAAGACAATTCATAAAAAGGGATAAAAGAATGGTTGCAAAAAACACAATGGTGCTCTAGGAGGAGATTCAGGTGATAAGGTGGGCGGGTGTTACCTTGGATTGTTATTAGCTAATGGTTGCACAACCCAAAACAACATTGTGACATCACAAAGTGGCTACAATCTGATCAGCTCCTTTTCAGTCAGGTTTTTATTTAGATCAGGACAAAGAGAAGTAATATTTTTTTCTGAAACTTTCCGAATCTCTTAACACAGAGGGGACACATGTGTATGTATAAAAGACATGAAAAAGTGGATTTTGCATAATATGTAACCTTTAACAATAACCTCCTTTTTCAGTTTCTATCTCACTACTTTTTCATAAAGTAATTTGGTGCTGTTAGAAGAGTCTCTGCCTTGAAGTTTAAAGTTATCTAGTCAAGGTCAAATATTGGGCTTGCAGATAATAAAGCTATTTTTCTGCCTCTGACAACTTATATAACACAGAGTAAAAAAGAAAGAAAAAAGAAGACAAACTCATCTCTGGGATTACAAAATAAGCAACCCCCACCAAGCAGCCCCGTGTGAGAGCTTTAATGCAAACAGGATACGGGTAACATACTTTGGTACAAGTCTCTTCCCTCTCTGCATGCTGTTCAGGAGCAGAACAGACATGGTAATGAGGACATTAATAAAGGATGCCGATACATTTTTAATGATCCACTAGCCCCTTTAGTTTCAAAATGATTTTCATGTCCGTGGTTGAGTTTTCGATTCCGAATCCGTGTTTTGCTCCGAGCGCGACTTGCAAATGTGCTATTTTTTGCCTGCATGAACAAAGTGCTGCATAAGACCTGCATATACACCTGACTGTGTGTGTGAGAGATAGAGAGACGCAGGATCAGTCTTCTCTGTCTATATTTGGAAGATAATACTTGAAGCAGGAAAGTAAGGAGGGGGAAAAAAGTCGAAACTCTATTATCCTGAAGTTAACTTGGCTTGGAGCCAGGCATTAACTAATTTAATTTTTTTAACACAAAGTGAAGAGAAGAAAAGTAAGGGGGGAGGTCTACTGTATACCCAAAAATCCAGTACTGGAAATGAGATCTGCTTTGGTTGTCGCAGTGTGTGGTTGTGTCAGTTAATTTTCTTTGTTTTTACGTCCATGTTCAGCTTTAGTTTTTGATGAATTCCCTCTCTGTGACTTCTCCCATCTAATATGGATGCTACTGAATGAACAGACCTCCGACCACATTGAGAGGATGCTGCTATTTGCTTTTAGAGCATATTTGACAGCAATCCTCAAACTTACCAAATTAGTTTTCTGCAGAAATCAGATGTCAGGTTTATCTTTTGTGAATCTTTCCAAACATTGTAACATGTTAACTTACTGTAGAGGCATCCGATTGGATTTTAAAGAGGGGGATAAGAGAGTAAGATAAACTGGCTTTACACTCTTACACACACATCATGCCTTTCCCCACTTTCGTCAGGGGAGAGTCTGTCTTCTCTCTATTTCTCACTGCTCTCTCTCTCTCCCTCCCTCCCTCCCTCTCTCCCTCTCTCTTGCTTTGTCCATGCTGTGTTTGCTGTGCTCTCTGTCTGAAGCAGCGCCACACTGGGGCACTAATGAGCAGGCTCAGAGCAAACCCAACACAGATCTCCCATCAGCTCAGGAGCAGCAGCATCTCTGACGCCATCTGAGGCTACGAGGCGCAGCACTGATCTGCAGTCAGCGGGGAGGCAGCAGGGGGAGGCGCACAGGAGAGGTCGTGAGGTGTCTTCAGAGGCGAGATAGAGAGAGGGAGGCATCGCTCCAGAGTTACAGCAGACCTTCTCCACACTCGGAGGCTGACCCACAGTGCATTTTCTCTGGCTGAAGACGGAGGGACCTTTCCCCCTAAGAGAGGAGTGCAGCCATGGAGGAGATGCTCACCTGCAGCCGCAGCCCTTTCTCCCAGGTGTTCGGGCGGCAGGGTCAGCTCATGCAAGCCAGTGAGTGTTAACTTAGTCTGCAAAATGTCAAAGTTGTATTTGTCTTGCTCCATCCTCCATCCTGATTTAGTGTCTAAAGCTGGGTGCAGACACTGTTCTTTTTGTATTAAATGCTAAACAGATACAGAGTGTTTTGTTATTATAATGTCAGATATTTAAAGCCAGTATGCAAAAATAAAGATGTTTAGGGAGGCAACAGTTGATGATGTCCCAGATTCACCAAAAAACAGTTTGTACCTAAAATGAGCATTTCTCTCTTAAAGAAGCTTTTTGTGCAATTCATAATTCAGTTATTTCAATATTTGTATATATTAGGGGTGTCAAAACATTTGGTCTGTTTTCTCTCTTGTAAAATAACTTTTAAATTCAGCTGCATGACATGTATACTCTCTCAAATGTATGGGTTTGACAATTTTGCTGATTAAAACGACATCAATATTGAATCATTTCTTGTTTTTGTTAACGTTGCGGAGTGTGATGCTGCGCTGATGAGGGATGTGAAAATGTGTGCGCGCGTGCGCGCGCGCGCGTGTGTGTGTGTGTGCGTGCAGGAGCATCCTTTTCATGCGCACGGGTAACATCCTTTGATGTCTGTCTGACCGAACATGCCAGAGGTCTAAAAAGGGAACATGAGAAAGCTGTCAACAGACTTAAATTACTATAAAAATTCAATGTATTTAATTTAAGACAACATTAGTCAATAACACAATGAACAAGTATTGCAATTAATGCCTTTTTGGAGCCATAATACTTGATTTTCGTCTAGACTGATTATCAGAATATATGTTAATAATATAATGCATTGTTGATTCCCAGTAAACTGAGTATTTGCTTATTTTATTAACTTATCTCCAAATAAAAAAATGAAATGCCTGTGGAATAAATGTTGCACTACGCACTTATTTATTTGTTGCAAGTATGCCCAGGAGTGAATAAATTGAATTGTACTCATTATGATGCTTATGTTTTTTTATTATCAATATTGGAAGGGAGTTTTTGCTTTAGGGGTGCTGCACACTCACAGTCCCCATGGAAACCCGGTCCTATGTCGGCACACTTATACATTTGTTTGAATTGTGCTTATCAATCCTCACAGCATGACACAATCCACCTCGGATGTTCGGTACCAAGGTGTCTCATAATGTCTAAATCTGAAAATAGCATCCTTTGGCTCACCTGATGTGAAGCATAGTGATTTTTCAAAGGCTTTGCTTCACATTTAGATTGTATATTTGCATGCTTGTATCTGTTTGGCATGCTCTTCCATTGTGGTACATGTATGGAAATGGATTTGTTTTGTATTCCCTCAGTTAATTTGCTATGAGGCAGGACCTTCAGCTTTTTTGAGTGTAGCTCTACCTTGTCTAATTTAATTTGTTCATTCATCAATACATAATGGTGTGCTGCTAGAATGCTGTTTTGCAAAAGGAAAGCGTTGACCTATCCCTGGCCTTCCTCGGAATTGAAAAAGTTGCTCTTCTTTGAATGAGATGTTGTACAACAGAAACGGCATCAAACTGCCCCCTTTACTGTATACGACGTTCTGCTTTTAGGTCAAGAGTTTGTCATCCAGTCTTTAATTGTAATCAGAATTAGATTGGGAAGGTTTCCTGATTTGACCAATTTAAATAATGACTCATCATAGCAGAGTGGAGAGCGCAGCAGGCAGTGTCACACCACAGATAATCAAGGGAAAAGATACAAGAATGTTTCAATGTTGGAGGGACTTCAAGCTGTCTTTGTGCAAGTTGTTTTTGTACTATCACACACTGAAAACACACTCGCACTGAATCATCTTTGGTATACATTTACTTTACACGTGCCAAAAAAGGGATCAGTTTATTCCTTCCACTTTTACCCCGTTCAAACAAAACTTGAAAGAGAACTTGAAGTCAAACTGTGCTTCTCGCAGTGACTCCCCTCAAATGACCATTCACGTCATAGGTGAGAGCACTGTGTGAATTACACCTAAATGTCATTCCCTGGTTGTGAAAATCACATTATCATTGCATGTGTTGTGCTGAATAACAGTCAGTCTTTCGCTCCCCAAGTTATCTATGCTCTTTGAAGCTTGTGCTGCATGTCTGCGATTTCGGATGTGCGGTAGAAGGGGAGGGGAAGGGAAGGCAAGGGGGGAGGGAGGGTGGGAGAGAAGAGGGAGGGGATATGGAAGGGATGGGGGCAAGAAAGTGAGCAAGCTGCAAATTGTGGGAATAAGAGAGGGTGTTTGTTTTCTATTTTTAGCTACAACCTTACATACTGTTACACGGCTGCTGTGAGACTAATCCACAGTAGCGCTGGCTCGCAATATATGAACAGTAATTATAGGGGGATTTTTTTTGTTATCTTTGGCTGTCACCCATCACTGGATCAGGAGTCGCTCTGCTATATGCAAAGGCCTGCTTGAGTTGCAAAGGAAAAAACCCATTACATGAGTGTTGCACATGCCCAAGGACTTGAATATTAACAACCTTCTGGTGGCAGAATAAAAACGTGACATATTTTTTCTTCTTCTCATGAATCACATTCACGTGGCAGTGCCAGGTGAATAATCCTGCTATGACTCTCTTGCTCCCCACCGGTGCTGTGATTTGTTCTGTGTTCAGTGTTGTGACGAGTTGTCAAAATTCCCTGAGCAGCAAATGCGCCTGTTTTTTACGAGAGCGTGACAACTTAGTTCCCTAGCTACGAAGTGGTTCAATTTATCTCGGAAAAGTAATTTCTTACGGGTATTTTAAAGATAGTTGATAGGTAGAGCATACCTTTTTAATAAGAATGGTGAGAAGGAAATCCAATGGGTGCTGATCAATATAGTAGAGTAAGAACAAGCACAGATAGATTCACACACAAAAAGCTCCAGACTTTTATTTCTTCCACTCCCTACTTGTTTACGATTGTTCTATTGTCTTTCTGCAATTGAAATGATAACATCCTGTTCCTCTTGAAGATTAAATACAATTCTCAACAGAGTGATGTCTGTTGAATGAGCAAGAACGTACTGCTCAAAGGCACAACATCATCTGTAGGCTGCTGATAGGATTAAGGATCGATGATATCACTTCACCATGAATTGAGATTTCTTCCATTTCTTCATCATAACTCACCTCTTTTTTTTACTCTAGTGAAATAAAAGCTTCTTGTTTTCTCATGGCTGCTATTGTCTTCTGGCCTAATTTCCAAATAACATTCTCCAGTTTGAAATCAATATCCCACACAAATGATTGACCATTTTTGTAAATGTTGTTCAAGCTCAATTAAGTAAATATCTTCATATTATTTCCCACTACAATATGTTAAGATACACTATGCTTATTTCTGCTTGCTCTGAAACTAAGATGAATTCACGGTCACTGATAAAGGTGGATGATTACTTCAGGATGAGGAGAGTATTTATTTTTAGTTTAGCAGTCAAAGTGGGACACTGTTTCCTCATTTTACCCTTGAATATTCCCTTAATAGCCCTCAATAAACCGTCTGTAAATCCCTGCTCAGGAGAGGGGAACATGATTTGAAGTTTTAATATGTGACCACTGCAGGTGTAGAACATACTTTGGTCTTCTTTGAAGTGATTAATTCCTCTCTTGCTTCCACTTGTGTTATGGTTCCAGCACACTGACAGATTCCTCACACCTCTTTACCCAGTGGGCTCTCCTGCAGTGGGAGATTAGCTTCATGCTCTTGGGGCTGCTAATCATGTAGAAGGAGTCACGTTGCAGGAGGTTTTTCTGGTACAGTAAGTGTGTGCACTCAGCAAGGTAACATCAATATTTTTCAGTCAAGGATTTGGGCTGTTTTCAGCTCTTTCCTCTTTTAATTAATTCTAGTTTACGCTAAGGGTAACTTTCGAAAAGCCATTCTAACTGTGACTCTAGAAGACCTGTGCATTCATACTATCATTTACCATGATGTGCTCCTTTTAACTAATTTTTAGACATTTTGCCACGGGAGATGCATTATCGTTCAGCCAGATTAAATTATCTCACACAATCAGTGAGGGTGAAATATAAAAATAATTCAGACTACAACTGTGAATCTTTTTTAATGTCATCTAGCGCTTTGAAGTACTTGGGTATACACATTGCTGCAGACTTTCAGGGTTAGCACACTCTGCTGATAGTGTGTTTTAGTGCTTTTCCTGGTGCATTTTGTCTACAAAGAGCATAAATAATGTTGCTCCCGGTGCTCACAAACAAACAGTAGTAAAGATATGATGTTTTCACTCTGGCTTCTTTTCAGTTTCGATGGCTTATTGAAGAATAACTCAAATTATATTATTTTGACTGTAGTTTCAGTTTATCTTGGGAACTTATTTCCATTTTAGTGAGTCTGTGATCTTGATGAAATGTATGAAACAAAACGTAACTTAAAAAAAGTAAAGGAAGAGATTATAATTATGTAGCGTGACCTGATGTACTTTATGTCTAGACCTGTTATTGACCGGTCAATCAAAGATGAATGCTATTGGTCTGCACCAGTGGACATACTCATCCTCACATGAGATGGAAATCATGGTTATGCATCTGTGAAGCTAAATCACATCAGAATCACCAGTAAATAGCTTGACACTGTGTTAACCCAGAGTAAGAATTATGCAAATATGTGCATATCCAAAGGTGATGAAATTCCTCAGTCGTTGGAAAGCTTTTGTGTCAAGATGTTCTGGGAAGCATTTTTTATTCGTGTAATAAAAACACCATGACACCTTCAAATTTAGCTTTTAAAACTCCTCACAGAGGAAAACTGCTGTCAATGCAATTGTTCTGATTTAGAAGGCGGATCAAAGGACACCTGGCACACATTTACAATGCACCTACCTTCTAGCCCCTGTGCTTGGAATTAGACATCTCCCACTTCCATTAACCTTCAGATGAATGAGTGCACTGCCAGAGGAGCCTGATTTAATACAGAGTGAGGGTCAGCGGGCAATGTCTCTCCTTCGCTTCATCTTTCTTGTCCTTTCTGCTGAACCTTCCTGATATAAACTTTGTGTGCGACCACATTCTGTAGCACATAGGGGTCATTCTGAATACAAAGCATTTAAAATGGTTGTCATCTCCAGAGGGTTTACAGGAGATAGTATAGCTATAGATATAGCCAGGTAATCAAAACACGGTTGATTTCTATCTATAGTGCAATACAATTCATAAAAAAAGATAACATGTTTGATACTGCAGAGATGTAGTACTGCAGAGTGTGTGGAAATGCTGTGCTATAATAAAACCAAACACCTTCAAGGACTTTTCAGCTTCACACAGAGCTTCACACAGATGTCACAATTCATGATAAAAAAGTGTCTGTCGCCTTTTCATTTTTCTCTGCTTGCTGCTCCTCAATACTTTGATGTGTTCATACATTTTTAACACCAAATCAATAGGCTTGAATGCAGCATATTCACTGCATTTGAAAAGTGAATCATTCAACATTATGTGTTATATTATTTTCTTTATTTCAAGTCAGCTGCTTATTATTTTCCATAAACAATATTCACCAACATTGAGAAATTGCATATTTCTTTAAACCTATTTCTCTAGTTTAATAAAGATAACACAGATAATGTGTGCTGGGATTTTGGTTACACTACACTGTACAATAGTTTCAGAGGTGGGAGGTTAATGAGTACATTTACTCAAGTACTGTACTTACTGTAGGTACAATTTTGAGGTACAAGTATTTCCATTACTTCTTCCACCTCTAAAAGAAAACAATCTACAAAATGATGCAAAAGAACATTTTTCATGAATTGCTGGTGTTGTATAACCAGTAGGAGACCTGTATTTTAAGAAGTAATGTTGGTTAAACTGTATGTCAATTTATTGAATATTTTTGTTGTAGGCCTATGTATTTTCAGCGTGGCACTTTGTAGACGCTCCCTGCAATAGTCTCTTCTCTGCTGCAGTCCAATGTTAGTTGTCCAGCTCGAAATACGCAGCATATTGGCTTGTTTTGATGGAAATAAGGTTGGAGTTTACCTACTACCACCTACTCTTGTTAAGAAACGTCGACGATTTTTTAAAATTATTAATCCGTAAATGTCTAACTAGAACTATCTGGCTATCAGTTAGCGTTAATTAGCTAACTTTAACCAGTGAGCACCCCTCTTCCAAGTTTTGCCTAAAACAGATGAATTAATAATAATACCAAGATGAGTCTTTTTATTGGAGATACAACTGTATACAGAGTGCACTGTAGAGAAATAACAGAACAAACACCTGCTATGAGGTAAGGAAGCTTGCTCTACTCAACAAGGTGTTTATGCTACCGTTAGCTAATGTGTGTTTGTTTATTAGCGGTGCAGCAGTTTGTGGAGCTAAATGATCAACGTGTGTGCTAATTAGTGTCATTTATTCCCGGAAAGGCTGATGCATTTAGATGGTGATAACATTGTTTTATGAATTTTCAGTCACTAATTGGTGCGTGGTGAATGAGTCACAGGTGTGTGTTAGGCAATATAGTAGTGCAAGTGATTTCATTGTATTTATTTAAACCCTGTAGGTACTAGGCCTATTGATGCAAACAGGTACTTATGAGTGAATAATTGTTTATGTGTAGCCTAAAGCAGCCCCTGTCAGAAATGTATGCTTTTGTGTTGCAAACAGTATGTTTTTATACATACTTTGTAGGTTTTATAAGGTACTTTGAGTCGTCGTCTGTGGTCAATGGGACACCTCTTATTAGACTTTAGTGCTTTTTCCATACATTTTGTTCCTTTATTGACAAGTTTCATTTCATTTCAAAGGCTTCTAGTAATGTGACCCAAAGGCAATGCAGCAATGTTGTAGCCTACACTTCTTCACTACACTGGTCAAGTAACAAGAAATTAGATTTAACAAACTCAGTATTCGTATAAGATTATGGATTAGATTAAATAGGTAAACAGCAGTGTTTGCAAGCAAGTCATGGGTTTGTACAGTTTTTGAGGATGATTTAAAAGTGTTGGTTTTTGACAAAGTAACTAAATGAATGTGTATTTTCTTCAGTACACCTCTGTTACATGTTGCTTCTTATACAAGCTGCACTCACATTGCCACTACTATGAATGCACAGGTACCAGCAACAGAATCACACACAAACAGTCCACACTGAAACTCACAGCAGTTTAGTGACGCAATGTCTGCTGGCCAACTGGCATACACACCACCAGTCAGCCCTCCATGGTGCTGTTATTATCACAGCAGCCAGCAGTGACGCTCAGCAGCACCACATGCAGTCCACCACTAAGGGCTGGATGTTAGCCAACAGCCTGGCAGCAGGAGAAACTATCTCTCCCCCTCAGCCCACTGAGACCCATTGATTCAACATAGTTGGCTTTGAATTTTGAATTGTACAGACTATAACATGTAGCTCAAATTCTGCTTCAACAAACTAACTAGGCTACATATTGTGTGTTTTGCCTGGACCCTTTAAGCCACCAAAGAGGTATCTATGGGAGACATTTTCACTTGTTACAACAGAAAAAGCACAGATTATGACATTTAAAATTATTTAAATCATGGTCTCGGTTAACTTGATACCCACATAGAAGCAGAATTTACATGAATCATACAACATAATAGTCATCCATACATGAACCAATACATTTATACTATATATTTTCCTAAATACAACCATGCACAAAACTAAAAATAAATAAATAAAACCCACAGAAACATAAACCAACAGAACATACCCCAAAGACTAAAATCTAAAATAGTCTATATTATCTAAAGTAAAAAAACAAAACATTGCTGTCTCACGTTGCCACATTTCTGACACGCGCTGTTTTCCCAGAGTGTAAGCCTAAAGGCACAAGCACTTGAGTGTTACGTCAGAATTATGGGATTCAGCTTAAAAAATGAAACTTGACAAGTGTCAGTTGAACTCCATATGATCATGGGGGATTTCTGCCATGATAAAGTGACAAATACTTGTTCTCTGGCTCATCTGCAATGCAACTGTAATCCTCACTAATCGCTCAAAGTTGATTATGTTTGCAATTGTGATTGTTTTGCAGCGCGTTTTGTGTCCTTTTGTAATGAGTTGGACACGTGTTCCCTTTCCTGTGTTATTTCTCTCTCTGTTCGCTGCATTTATCTGCAGCGGCAGGTAGACGATGCGTCGGCAGCTGCATGTGATTCTTCTGCCAATCATGTCAATCCAAGTCTCTAATCCTTTCACTTTCCTGCTTCTAAATCCTCACTTCAGGCATCTGTGCTCTCCCATCTAGACAATCCATCTCCACCGAGCTTTTCTCTGTGAGACGAGAGATCATTGATGAGTGATAAAAGATGAGACTTTAATCCCAAACACATGCTGGATTATGGGTGTTGCACATTTGAAGTAATGCAATAGCGCCTGTTGTGACTTTGATAAGAGGAGGGGGAAACTTTTGTTGTTCACTGGTGGAAATAATGATCCAAGTCAATATCCAGCTGCATGGAGCAGTTTGAAAATAACCACTAACAGAACAGTCTCTCAGCTTTTGATTGGTCACATGCCATCATTTTCCTTAACAGATGCTTTAGAGTGTGTAAAACATTCACAGCAATTCTCGCCAGTAAAACAAATACATATTATACATCTCCAAAAGTTAATTCAGACGGAGCATGGTGAATTACACTTCAATCAAAGCTGAAAAATTGCAGGCGCTCAAAAATGATGTTAAAATATTCAATTCACCATGGTAGACAAAGCGTAATGCAACCCTTTATATCAGTGAGTTGGGAAATGAATGATGACACACCCTGATGAAGGAAAGGGACTCAAATGCTTTGGAATCAAATAAGCATAACATACAATGTTCTGGTAGTACAAGTTCTCTTTTGATCCTTAATGTCACACACTATCTCCTAGAAACTCTCCATACTAAGTTTGAATTTATGAAAATCAACGAGTGAGAATTAAGCTTGAAGTCTATATTTCAATGTTAATTTAATCAGGAGGACACGTTTTGAATGGATATGACACTTAGAAGCAGAATTCTCAATCAACGATAAATTAATAGTTCAAGGTTATCTTACAAATAGATAACTGCACTCAAGTGCTATATCACCCAACCAAGGTTAGAGGAGATGTTCAATGCTCCAGATGTGTGAAGAGGCTTAAAATCTCACTTTCCACTGTCATCATCAGAAGCCCCGCTGCCTAAGGGTGTAATCTCACTCTGGCCGAGGTGTTAGGATGGCACAGCGGGGGACAAAACCACAGAGAGCTGTTACTCTGAGCTGACCCCGAAGAGCCCTCTCAACAGTATGGTGGGCAGTGGTGACTGGTCTGCAGAAAAGCCAATAACTAAACAACATGTTACAATGGTTTCTGTTATGGAAAAGTAAACACATGCCTTATATGACCCTTTGAGTAGTTACAAATTATATTTAAGGAATATTTTAGCATTTTTGGACTCACTCTTTATACAAGGCAAGCAGTGGGATAATTTGAGGTTAGCATATCAACTCAAAACAGCTAGCCTGGCCCCTAAAGAAAAAGTGGATCAATTACCAATCTCGTTAAATCCGTAAAGAAACTGAAGCATATTTTCCAGCCTTTTCTATCTGCCAATAATTTTTCTGGATTCTTAAAATAACTGTATTATTTTTAGAATATGAGAAAACGTCCCATCACAATTTCCTAGAGGAACAATCCGACCAACAGTCCAAACCCATACTGTAACGTGTTTTATTATCATAAAGAAATGAAACATACAAATCTCACATCATATACATTGGATAAGAACTATTTTTGAACTTTTTTGCAGATTAAATTACAATAGAGAAATTCCAAAGATATATATTTTTGGTAATTTGAAACTTCCATCATTATACAATTTATCCAAAAGAGAGCACAACACTCGACTGAAAAATAAATCTGTATATGTTTATTTATTATGTATATTAGTTTATCCTTTTACCTGGGCAAATAAAATCAACAATCTCTACATGACTAGATACCACAAAAGTAAGATAATCGTTTTTTTGTCCTTTGAGTGAACCATTATTTACTATTAAAAATGTTTCCCTTGTCATCATTAAATCATGTCCGCACTTGTTCAGCTTGCTCGTGTCTTTGTACGTAACTCTGCAAGACATGTAAATAGAACAAAGCGATTTAATGAGCCGCTCCCTGAGTTGTCGTTATTCTGCGACCATTGCAATCTCATTAAATTAGGCACAGGGAAGCTGTTTCACTGAATGAAAGTTCCTCGATGAAATACAACATTCAGGTGGATCTCGAACACTAAACCCTGACAGAGGGCCGTTCATTATACATGTAATCCTTCTTGTTTATGTTTTGGCAGCAGCTTCCAGCCCCCACAGCCGAATCAGCAGGGATGACAGTGAAAGGAAATGGTCTTGTCAAGTGTGATTCATGCCCCCCCCCCCCCCTGCTTTCTCTCCTGGTGCCAGTACACAGACTTCTGAAGTGTAGTTTGAGAAGTTGTGTTACGGCAGATATGTCTATTCACATTACAGACTGGCACACTTCCTATAGACAGCATCATTTTCACTGACTGGCGGAGCCAGGACATTTTCAGTGGGGTGGCCAGGATGGAATCAGTGATTATTTTGGGGTGGCATTGAAATCACTATTATATGAACATAAAAATACATCTTACTACAAAATAAGGGGTTATTTAAGGCACCTACATTATTTGGGATTAAGCTAGTGGTGGAATAGATCAAATAATATTCAGTATATCTAACTATGTTTTTTGTATTCCCGCAGGCAAAGTATCAACAAAGCTTACATTATACAAATGTAATAATAAGACTGTTTAGCTTATGGTGATCAGCAGCACTATGAGCTCTTTCTCTCAGTGTATCATCAGGAATACAGAGACACACATCATTTAAATAAGAGTTTTTTAAAATGAAATTATTAGTTAAGAATAAACATCTTAAAGTAAATAACAATAGCCCTTAACCCTGTAAGGCCCCCGGTTGTAATTTTACAACATTACTTTAAGCTATCCTAAAAAAGTAGGGCGGTAGGGTAGGGCTGCACGATATATTGTGTCGTGACGATAATCACGATATGCGCGATATTCACATGTCGTGCAATTTTTTTTTAAGACTTGCGATATTAAATTGGCAAATTTAAGGCAAGGCAAGTTTATTTATATAGCACCTTTCAACACAAGGCAATTCAAAGTGCTTTACAAAAAACGAAAGACATTAAGAAAATGGCATTTAAAATCAGTCATTAAAAATAAAAGCTAATAAAATAAACATAAAAAGAAAAAATACATGGATAAAAGTTAAAGTGCAGTCTAAGATATGAATAGTTAAATTAAAAGCAGCGACAAAAAGAAAAGTCTTCAGCCTGGATTTAAAAGTAGTCAGAGTTGCAGCGGACCGATAGTTACGGCTGTAACTACGGTGCTATGAGTCCCGGATGACCGCCAGAGGCGGTGCTTTAGCACTGGATATGTCCATCGCGCGCATGCGCAGCTCGAGTACCAATAACAACAAAGTCACCTGTGACCCACGTGAGGATCTGTTCCCCGAATCTTCTCGCGAGCACACAAGAATTCTGAGTGACAGGGAACTCTGGCGGTCATCCGGGACTCATAGAACCGTAGTTACAGCCGTAACTATCGTTCTATTTCGTCCCTACTGACCGCCAGAGGCGGTGCTTTAGCATTGGATGACTTATACCAACAATGTCATGAAGAATCCAAGCCCTTGCTCACCACTGGAAGCAGCGGAGCTCGGCAAAAGGACCACGCCCAAAGAATGGGGAGTGGCGACATTGACCTGATGACAACTGGAGAATGTGCCAGAAGACGCCCACGACGCCGCGGTGCAGATGGTCTCCAGGGGCACCCCTCTCAGGGCAGCCCAATATGTTGAGATGCTCCTTGTAGAGTGGCATCTCAGCCTGATGGCAGGGGGCGGCCACTGGCCCCGTAAGCCTGTGAGATGGTATCGACAACCCAGTGGGGCAGCCACTGGTTAAAGGGCCTAACCTCCTTTAGTGCCGCCAGGGCAAAATCAAGAGTTGCTCCTCCTGCCGTATACAGGCAGTAGCCTTGATATATGCCCTTTGGGCACCCCCAGGGCACAGCAACTTCGACGTGCCGTACTCCTGAATGTCAAAGCGTGCCAGCTGGGCAGGCTGATTGAAGTGGGTTTGTGGAAGGACCCCGGGCGGGAATGCCACATTTGCCCAAAGGGCATCGCCTGAGAGTCTCACCTCGGGCATGTATTGTTTATGGAGAGGACATGCAACTCCCCGACTCGCTTCCCTGAGGCTATGGCAAGCAGAAATGCTGCCTTCGTGGGCAGCCACCTAAGCCCCACCTGGGCCAGGGGCTCGAAGGGAGGAGATGATAGGGCATCCGGCAGCAAGGGCAGGTCCCAAGCCGGAGCCCTCGGGGTGCAAGGGGGACGCTGCCGTAAAGCCCCTCTCATAAAGAGGGACACCGACCTGTGGCACCCCGCCGTGGCGCTGTCGACCCGAACATGTCGGGCAGAATCGCAGCCACATAAATTCAGAGTGGAGTGAGAACGTCCACTATCGAGAAGGGACTGTTGTCTAAGCAACAATGTACATGCTGTCCCCAAGGAACACGCACATTCTTGCCCCTCAGTTGGGGTAGAAAGTGCGTGAGTGCAAGCTGCACGGCCCGAAGCTCTAGCACGTTGACCTGGAGCGCACTCTGCTGGGCAGACCGCTGACCCTGAACGGTCCTGCCCTGCCGCACTGCACCCCACCCTGAGAGACATGCACCTATGGTGATGGTCTCCTTGCGGGATGGGATGGCGCCCATGGACACGCCTACCAGGAGATAGGCCCTGCCCCTCCAGCGTTACGGAGAGTGGAGCAATGCTGCGACACCCTGACTTCCCTGTGCCTGTGCCACTTGGCGTCCAAGTGAAGGCTGTTCAGCCACATCCGCATGGGGCGCAACGACAGCGGGCCTAAGGGCCCAGCAGCCGAGGCAGCTGCCAGTCTGCCCAAGGGCCGGAGGAACTGAATATAAGGCACCCTCTTGCCCGGCCCACGTGGAAGTAGGCATCCCTCGGTTGAGAACCACTCCACCTGTGCGTATGCAGTAGTCAGCATATAGAATGGCAGCTGTTGATTCCTCTGAGGTCCAAGATCGGGCGAAATCCGCCAACTTTCTTGCTCACGAGAAAGTATGCCGAGTAGAACCCCCTGGCTAAGCAGAGGGTCTTACTGGGTTGATTGCGTCCTTGGACAGAAGGACGGACAACTCTTGGCCCAGAGGTAGGGCCCATGCCGGATCGCTGACGATTGTCAATTAGACCCAGCCGAAGGCTAGGGGCCGGAGCTGCGGTCCGTACCCCTGGGTTAAGGTGGAAACCACCCAAGGGACGGAAGTACAGACTGCCCAGAAACTGAGCTGCTGCTGGGGAAAGCGGCCGCCGACCACCCCCGGGATTTCAGGGCCCAGCCCCCCGGCCCCTGGAGCCTCTTGGGGGGCTCCGGTAAGGCTCTGGGGCACGAGGCCGCCTGGAAGGCGGGCGACATGGGGCACGAAAGTCATTGGGAGGCGGTTGAGTGGGCCGCTAAGACCTCTGCAGACCACCCCTGTAATCCGGCTGCTAGAGCGGCCCCTGGGCCTGCTGGGAGTGGGCACAGGTCTGCGAGGACCCGAGTGCTGCTGCCTGGTCTGCCTAGCTTGGGCGGCACGCTCTAGTGCCTCCAGGGCAGCTGACCTAAACAGCTCCCCTGGCTCGACTGGTACGCTACGGAGGACTCTCCGTCAACCGAAGGAGGTGTGTCAGCCGAAGGAGGGGCGCCAACCGAAAGAGGGAGGGGGACAGGCGGCCCGCTAGCAGCCCCTACACCGGGCCCAGGCTGAAGGGCCAAGAGGCAACTTCATCATGCCCCTATCGGCAGCTAGCCGATCCACTTTAGAGGACAGCCTGTTTCTAGTCCTTCTATTGGGGGGAGCACACATAGCCATCGCTCCCTCAAGTCGCCGGGAACGGCCGAATTGATCTAGAGGAGGACGTGACAAGGAGAGGTGTCTGTTGGCAGCTGCCAGACGTTCCACCTCAGTGATTCTAGCCACTCTGAGCACCCGAGTCATGCAGCTACAGCTCATGCAGGCGTTTACCGTGAGAACCTCCCTCAGATGCTCGAATTTCGTCCCCACTGGCCGCCAGACGCGGCCGAGGCAGGAGGGGCAGCGGTCGTGGCCGTCCTCAGGCTCAAGAGAAGCCATACAGGCGCTACATGAATGAACCATTCTGTAGGTAGCCAGATGCAGCGTAGCCGGGAGCGGGAACACAGCCTTCACCAGCTACCTGCTTAATGGAAAGAGTAGAGCGTTGCTGCTACTCGCCGAACAGAAAGAGGGTTCTAATTATACCCACGTTACCGGCAGAGGGAGCGGGAGCGAGAGCACTGCCTTCACCTGGCTGGATTAATAAACACGGCAGTTCAGCGTCTACCAGGAGCGGGGGCGAGAACACTGCCGGCTGAGTTAGAGACGAATGCCAGATGCAGCATAACCGGGAGCAGGTGTGGGAACACAGCCTTCACCCGCTACCTGCTTAACGGAAAAACAGGGCAGTTCCGCATCTACCAGGAGCGGGGGTGAGAACACTACCTTCACTGGTTGAGTTAGAGACGAATGCCAGATGCAGCGTAACCGGGAGCGGTTGCGGGAACACAGCCTTCACCAGCTACCTGCTTAACGGAAAGAGTAGAAGCCGTGCCGCTACTCGCCCAACAGAAATAGGGATGTAATTACACCCACGTTACCCGGCAGAGGGAGCGGGAGCGAGATCACTGGCTTCACCTAGCTGGATTAGTAAATAAGGCAGTTTACCAGGAGCGGGGGCGAGAACACTGCCTTCACTGGCTGAGCTAGAGGCGAGTGCCAGATGCAGCGTAACCGGGAGCGGGTGCGGGAACACAGCCTTCACCAGCTACCTGCTTAACGGAAACCAGGCAGTTTAGCGTCTACCAGGAGTGGTGGCGAGAACACTGCCTTCACTGGTTAAATTAAAGACGAATGCCAGATGCAGCGTAACCGGGAGTGGGTGTGGGAACACAGCCTTCACCAGCTACCTGCTTAACGGAGAAACAAGGCAGTTTCCGCGTCTACCAGGAGCGGGGGCGAGAACACTGCCTTCACCGGCTACCTGCTTAACGGAAAAACGAGGCCGTTTGGCATCTACCAGGAGTGGGGGCAAGAACTGCCCTTCACTGGTTAAGTTAGAGACGAACGCCAGATGCAGCGTAACCAGGAGCGGGTGCAGGAACACAGCCTTCACCAGCTACCTGCTGAACGGGAAGAGTAGAGCGGTGCTACTACTCGCCGAACAGAAAAAGGGATGTAGCATCCGCATTACCGGTAGAGGGAGCAGGAGCGAGAGCACTGCCTTCACCTAGCTGGGTAAATAAAGAAGCTTAACAGTATACGCAAGACGTTAGCCGAGCGGCTAACGATCAAGCGAGATCAAGTCAAATAACACACATGTTTAAGACCAGATAACTAGCTTCTAAAGAAGAGAACAGCACAGAGCCGTAGTTACAGCAGTAACCATGGCCAGGGCTCACACGGCATCTAACCGTAGTTACAGTAGTAACTATGGCCAGTACTTACACGGCTTAGAACCGTAGTTACAGTAGTAACTCTGGCCAGTACTTGCACGGCTTGGAACCGTAGTCACGGCCCGTCCACACTACAGCTTCAAAAAAAGCTTGGAGCTGGGCGGGTCTGGAGCTTGGGGATTTTATTCAAGCAACATGACCAACAACCAATCACATGAATCTCCCGCCCCCGACATACAGAGCAAAAAACCCCGGGGATTTTATGGGAGCAATATATATATATTAGGGGTGTAACGGTTCACAAACATTTCGGTTCGGTACGTACCTCGGTTTTTAGGTCACGGTTCGGTTCGGTACGTTTTCGGTACAGCAGAAAAAATTATCACAAAACATAACATATTTTTTTTAATTATTATTAAACTGTGAATAATGTATTCACCCAAATAAATGCAAAATATAATAAAATAAACATTAAAGTGCAGCATTTCAATGAACTGAAATAATCTGAATTTGAACTTTACTGTACGAGTACTCACAAAACATAAACTATTAGTTTTGGGTTTTTAATTATTATTAAACTGTGAATATTCACTCAAATAAATATAAAATATAATAAAATAACATTAAGGTGCAGCTTTTCGATGAAATGAAATAATCTGTATTTGCCAGCTTGACATTATGACTTGCTTGTCATTGTATTTTCATGTTGTTCTAAAGAAAGATGAACTTGTCCACATTGCTTGCCGAAAGGGCAGATCTGCTGGCACTAGCAATGTCTCCTGCTGTGGAGAACACCCTCTCGCTAGGGACAGAGGTAGCAGATACAGCCAGGTAGCGCTTTGCTAACATGGCAACATAAGGATATTTGCCGTTTGTAATAGCTTTGGCTCGGTCTGATGTTTTTGCGAGTGGTGGAGGCTTAAATGCTAGCGGGAGTTGGGTTTGCACTTCAGTCTTTTGGTACCGGTGATATTCACGTTCGGGTGATGCCTTTTCAATGAGTGTGCAAGTTTGATGTATTGCCAGCCGCGTAACCAATGTTAGTTGAACAATGCCGACAAACGCTTTGGTTCGGTCCCACCTGTCTTTGTCCGTCATCCTTGTACGTAACTGCGAAACCAAAATGTTCCCAAAACCGGAGACTTCAAATGATGCTGGAGGATTTTCGAGCTCAACTTTATCTGCGTTCGCCATTTCGACAGTTCCTCAAATTACTGACTACATTTGAACGCATCCCTCTGACCAGCTCGTCCAATGAAATGACTTGCTCGCTCTGACGCGTTGAACACAATGGGAGCAAATGACTCTGAATGCTGCGACGCAGCACCTGAGATTACTTCCAAGAAGTTGTTCACGTTCTCAATTTTTTACGTTTATAAACTTAGTATTCGTTCGGTAACACTTCGCGTTACAACGTGTACCCGAACGAAGGGCCCGTAACGAATAATTTCGGTACGGGTACGTTTACCGTTACACCCCTAATATATATATAAACTCCCCAAACAGTCGAAAACTACCAGTTTCACCCACTGTCTCTGCACCTCCCTCCATGCCTGGTTCCTCCGGTTTGTATCCCGGTAGGTGAAGAGGGTCTGGTCATACAAAACCGGGGTGATTCGCTACGGCGATAGTTAGTTTCCTCCTCCGACTTTTTTGAAATATAGAAATGAACAGCGGGATATTCTCTCCCAGCTTAGACGCGGTTTGATTGGCTACGGCTTCAGCTGTCAGATTTTGGGAAACGGGATTTGATTGGCTGCGCTGCTACTCCGTTCAACTTCTGACGCCGGAGACGGCGGAGACGGACCGCTCTGCTACCCACAATTCAGTTTGGCGAAAAAGCGAGGCTATGTGACGTCACCCCATTGAAAGTGAATGGGCAGATTGGAGTTTTCGACGCTTGTCGACGCTGTAGTGTAGACGGGCCGTTACAGTAGTAACTATGGCCAGTACTTACATGGCTTACAACCGGTAGTTACAGTATTAACTATGGCCAGTACTTACACAGCATAGAGCCGTAGTTACGGTATTGCCTATGGCCAGTACTTGCACGGCTTGGAACCGTAGTTACAGTAGTAACTATGGCCAGTACTTACACAGCATAGAGCCGTAGTTACGGTATTGCCTATGGCCAGTACTTACACAGCTTGGAACCGTAGTTACAGTAGTAATTTCGGCCAGTACTTATGGCTTAGAACCTTAGTTACAATAAAGTGTCAGCCAACGGCTGCCCACTAGACAATATAATATTGGGAGGATGAAATCCTCCTTAATGGCCATACATGCAGAGCACACAGCACACACAGTGAAGATTGTTCTCTGCATATCGTCCTAGTGCTAGGAGTCTAGTACTAGGAGCAGTAAATACAACGATATAGCGCTACTGCAACCGGGAGCGGGAGCGAGAGCACTGCCCTCACTGGCTGAGTTAAATAATGAAGCTTAACCATACATGCAAGGTGTTAGCCAAGCGGCTGCTGCTAACAATCAAGCAACCAAGTCAGAACACAATGTTAAGACCAGATAATTAGCTTCTAAGAAAGAGAACAGCCCGCATAGAACCGTGCCTGGTTACAGTAGTAACCGCACATGCCGAGCACACAGCACCCGCCGTGAAGATGTTCTCTGCATATCATCCTAGTGCTAGGAGTCTAGTACTAGGAGCAGTAATACAACGCTCTAGCGCTACTGCAATCAACCCTATGCTACCGGGAGCGGGAGCGAGAGCACTGCCCTGAGTTAATAGTTAAGCTCAACAGCAAGGTGTTTAGCCAAGCGGCTGCTGCTAACAATCAAGCGACCAAGTCAGAACACAAAATGTTAAGACCAGATATAGCTTCTAAGAAATAGAAAGTACTTACCTTACTTTCTGCATCTAAACGAAAAACAGGTTTAAAGTATGACCCTCTGGGCTTCCATACTAAATTGAATGAGGGACGCAGCCAAAGCTGGGACTCAAATGCCTAATGATAGCTCGGGCAACAACGCCACAAGCAGAACTTTCAAAAGAGCATAAGGGCAACTTTATGGGAGAGGAAGCGGGAACACTGTTGTACACCAGAAAGTCTAAGCCACAAAAAATAAGACGGTAATCAGGACAACTTGTCTGGGAGAGGTGTGCGGGAACACAGCCACCACCAGCAACAACACAAACCTGTCTGTCGAGGCTCTGCACAGCGCACAGCCGGCCACAGTTTCCTGGAGGACGCGTTAACGACCCGTCCTCCGACGTCAGTCGCGAAGCTGCACGCGGCCAGCTGTTTGCAGAGAAATCCCTCAGATCAAACGTTCAAACCTGAACGCTGTAGGCTACAAAAATGTAGCCACGGTACCCTCGCGCAGCGAGAATGAAAGGATCAGATCCTCTGATGACACCGGCTGATATAGCCGGTGTCACGTGGGTCACAGGTGACTTTGTTGTTATTGGTACTCGAGCTGCGCATGCGCGCGATGGACATATCCAGTGCTAAAGCACCGCCTCTGGCGGTCAGTAGGGACGAAATAGAACTGCAGATTTCTGGGAGTTTGTTCCAGATATTTGGAGCATAATAACTGAACGCTGCTTTACCATGTTTAGTTCTGACTCTGGGGACAGAAAGCTGACCAGTTCCTGAAGACCTGAGAGATCTGGATGGTTCATAATTTAGCAGGAGGTCAGAAATGTATTTTGGGCCTAAACCATTCAGTGCTTTATAAACCAGCAGCAGTATTTTGAAATCTATTCTTTGACACACAGGAAGCTAGTGTAAAGACTTCAGAACAGGAGTGATGTGATCCACTTTCGTAGTGTTAGTGAGGACTCGAGCAGCGGCGTTCTGAATCAGCTAAAGCTTTCTAATAGATTTTTTTAGTGAGACCTGTGAAGACACCATTGCAGTAGTCCAGTCTACTGAAGATAAAAGCATGGACACGTTTTTCCAAATCCTGCTGTGACATTAGTCTTTTAATCCTAGATATGTTCTTTAGGTGATAGTAGGCTGATTTAGTAACTGTTTTAATGTGACTGTTGAAACTCAGGTCAGAGTCCATGACTACACCTAGATTTCTGGCTTTATCTGTTGTTTTGAACATTGCAGACTAGTGTTGTCACGATACCAACATTTTGGTTTCGATACCGATACCAAGTCAAGAATTGCGATTCCGATTCTTTTTCGATACTTTTCTTAAAAAAAGGGAAACAGTCTTAAATATAATCAGGGATGCAAACTCATCAGGTATGAAAAAGGTGACAAGGATCCGAGCCCCCGACCCACGGAATATCGGCTTTAAAATTAGGAATAACAGATGATTTTAGCAGTCAGAACAACTAAAGCAGCAGTGTTACTAAGAACAGAAACGCCAAAGAGTCACATCTAATATAAATATATATAAAAGCATTTATTTTAATTGTGTAGCAGTGAGTTTAACATTTTGGCAGCACTGTTGAGCATTTTGAAAATGTATTTTCATGCCTCTGTGCAAGGCTTAGTCTTTCTATCTTTATGCAATGGTGTAAAGTAACTAAGTTCATAAACTCAAGTACTACTTGGGTACAATTTTGAGATACTTGTACTTTATTTAAGTATTTCAATGTTTCTTTTGCTACTTTGTACTTCTAATCCACTACAGTTCAGAGGTACATGGTGTACTTCTACTCCTCTACAGTTCAGAGGTACATGGTGTACTTCTACTCCTCTACAGTTCAGAGGTAATGGTGTACTTTTACTCCACTACATGTATTTAATACCTTTAGTTACTTCACAGATGTGGACAATGATGTGAAATCTAACCAAGTGTTGAATCAGACTTTAGTTCCCATGGTGCTGTTATTATCACAGCAGCCAGCAGTGACGCTCAGCAGCACCACATGCAGTCCACCACTAAGGGCTGGATGTTAGCCAACAGCCTGGCAGCAGGAGAAACTATCTCTCCCCCTCAGCCCACTGAGACCCATTGATTCAACATAGTTGGCTTTGAATTTTGAATTGTACAGACTATAACATGTAGCTCAAATTCTGCTTCAAACAAACTAACTAGGCTACATATTGTGTGTTTTGCCTGGACCCTTTAAGCCCACCAAAGAGGTATCTATGGGAGACATTTTCACTTGTTACACACAGAAAAAGCACAGATTGACATTTAAAATTATTTAAATCATGGTCTCGGTTAATTTGATACCCACATAGAAGCAGAATTTACATGAATCATACAACATAATAGTCATCCATACATGAACCAATACATTTATACTATATATTTTCCTAAATACAAACCATGCACAAAACTAAAAATAAATAAATAAAACCCACAGAAACACAACCAACAGAACATACCCCAAGACTAAAATCTAAAATAGTCTATATTATCTAAAGTAAAAAAACAAAACATTGCTGTCTCACGTTGCCACATTTCTGACACGCGCTGTTTTCCCAGAGTGTAAGCCTAAAGGCACAAGCACTTGAGTGTTACGTCAGAATTATGGGATTCAGCTTAAAAATGAAACTTGACAAGTGTCAGTTGAACTCCATATGATCATGGGGGATTTCTGCCATGATAAAGTGACAAATACTTGTTCTCTGGCTCATCTGCAATGCAACTGTAATCCTCACTAATCGCTCAAAGTTGATTATGTTTGCAATTGTGATTGTTTTGCAGCGCGTTTTGTGTCCTTTTGTAATGAGTTGGACACGTGTTCCCTTTCCTGTGTTATTTCTCTCTCTGTTCGCTGCATTTATCTGCAGCGGCAGGTAGACGATGCGTCGGCAGCTGCATGTGATTCTTCTGCCAATCATGTCAATCCAAGTCTCTAATCCTTTCACTTTCCTGCTTCTAAATCCTCACTTCAGGCATCTGTGCTCTCCCATCTAGACAATCCATCTCCACCGAGCTTTCCTCTGTGAGACGAGAGATCATTGATGAGTGATAAAAGATGAGACTTTAATCCCAAACACATGCTGGATTATGGGTGTTGCACATTTGAAGTAATGCAATAGCGCCTGTTGTGACTTTGATAAGAGGAGGGGGAAACTTTTGTTGTTCACTGGTGGAAATAATGATCCAAGTCAATATCCAGCTGCATGGAGCAGTTTGAAAATAACCACTAACAGAACAGTCTCTCAGCTTTTGATTGGTCACATGCCATCATTTTCCTTAACAGATGCTTTAGAGTGTGTAAAACATTCACAGCAATTCTCGCCAGTAAAACAAATACATATTATACATCTCCAAAAGTTAATTCAGACGGAGCATGGTGGAATTACACTTCAATCAAAGCTGAAAAATTGCAGGCGCTCAAAAAATGATGTTAAAATATTCAATTCACCATGGTAGACAAAGCGTAATGCAACCCTTTATATCAGTGAGTTGGGAAATGAATGATGACACACCCTGATGAAGGAAAGGGACTCAAATGCTTTGGAATCAAATAAGCATAACATACAATGTTCTGGTAGTACAAGTTCTCTTTTGATCCTTAATGTCACACACTATCTCCTAGAAACTCTCCATACTAAGTTTGAATTTATGAAAATCAACGAGTGAGAATTAAGCTTGAAGTCTATATTTCAATGTTAATTTAATCAGGAGGACACGTTTTGAATGGATATGACACTTAGAAGCAGAATTCTCAATCAACGATAAATTAATAGTTCAAGGTTATCTTACAAATAGATAACTGCACTCAAGTGCTATATCACCCAACCAAGGTTAGAGGAGATGTTCCATGCTCCAGATGTGTGAAGAGGCTTAAAATCTCACTTTCCACTGTCATCATCAGAAGCCCCGCTGCCTAAGGGTGTAATCTCACTCTGGCCGAGGTGTTAGGATGGCACAGCGGGGGACAAAACCACAGAGAGCTGTTACTCTGAGCTGACCCCGAAGAGCCCTCTCAACAGTATGGTGGGCAGTGGTGACTGGTCTGCAGAAAAGCCAATAACTAAACAACATGTTACAATGGTTTCTGTTATGGAAAAGTAAACACATGCCTTATATGACCCTTTGAGTAGTTACAAATTATATTTAAGGAATATTTTAGCATTTTGGACTCACTCTTTATACAAGGCAAGCAGTGGGATAATTTGAGGTTAGCATATCAACTCAAAACAGCTAGCCTGGCCCCTAAAGAAAAAGTGGATCAATTACCAATCTCGTTAAATCCGTAAAGAAACTGAAGCATATTTTCCAGCCTTTTCTATCTGCCAATAATTTTTCTGGATTCTTAAAATAACTGTATTATTTTTAGAATATGAGAAAACGTCCCATCACAATTTCCTAGAGGAACAATCCGACCAACAGTCCAAACCCATACTGTAACGTGTTTTATTATCATAAAGAAATGAAACATACAAATCTCACATCATATACATTGGATAAGAACTATTTTTGAACTTTTTTGCAGATTAAATTACAATAGAGAAATTCCAAAGATATATATTTTTGGTAATTTGAAACTTCCATCATTATACAATTTATCCAAAAGAGAGCACAACACTCGACTGAAAAATAAATCTGTATATGTTTATTTATTATGTATATTAGTTTATCCTTTTACCTGGGCAAATAAAATCAACAATCTCTACATGACTAGATACCACAAAAGTAAGATAATCGTTTTTTTGTCCTTTGAGTGAACCATTATTTACTATTAAAAATGTTTCCCTTGTCATCATTAAATCATGTCCGCACTTGTTCAGCTTGCTCGTGTCTTTGTACGTAACTCTGCAAGACATGTAAATAGAACAAAGCGATTTAATGAGCCGCTCCCTGAGTTGTCGTTATTCTGCGACCATTGCAATCTCATTAAATTAGGCACAGGGAAGCTGTTTCACTGAATGAAAGTTCCTCGATGAAATACAACATTCAGGTGGATCTCGAACACTAAACCCTGACAGAGGGCCGTTCATTATACATGTAATCCTTCTTGTTTATGTTTTGGCAGCAGCTTCCAGCCCCCACAGCCGAATCAGCAGGGATGACAGTGAAAGGAAATGGTCTTGTCAAGTGTGATTCATGCCCCCCCCCCCCCCTGCTTTCTCTCCTGGTGCCAGTACACAGACTTCTGAAGTGTAGTTTGAGAAGTTGTGTTACGGCAGATATGTCTATTCACATTACAGACTGGCACACTTCCTATAGACAGCATCATTTTCACTGACTGGCGGAGCCAGGACATTTTCAGTGGGGTGGCCAGGATGGAATCAGTGATTATTTTGGGGTGGCATTGAAATCACTATTATATGAACATAAAAATACATCTTACTACAAAATAAGGGGTTATTTAAGGCACCTACATTATTTGGGATTAAGCTAGTGGTGGAATAGATCAAATAATATTCAGTATATCTAACTATGTTTTTTGTATTCCCGCAGGCAAAGTATCAACAAAGCTTACATTATACAAATGTAATAATAAGACTGTTTAGCTTATGGTGATCAGCAGCACTATGAGCTCTTTCTCTCAGTGTATCATCAGGAATACAGAGACACACATAATTTAAATAAGAGTTTTTTAAAATGAAATTATTAGTTAAGAATAAACATCTTAAAGTAAATAACAATAGCCCTTAACCCTGTAAGGCCCCCGGTTGTAATTTTACAACATTACTTTAAGCTATCCTAAAAAAGTAGGGAGGTAGGGTAGGGCTGCACGATATATTGTGTCGTGACGATAATCACGATATGCGCGATATTCACATGTCGTGCAATTTTTTTTTAAGACTTGCGATATTAAATTGGCAAATTTAAGGCAAGGCAAGTTTATTTATATAGCACCTTTCAACACAAGGCAATTCAAAGTGCTTTACAAAAAACGAAAGACATTAAGAAAATGGCATTTAAAATCAGTCATTAAAAATAAAAGCTAATAAAATAAACATAAAAAGAAAAAATACATGGATAAAAGTTAAAGTGCAGTCTAAGATATGAATAGTTAAATTAAAAGCAGCGACAAAAAGAAAAGTCTTCAGCCTGGATTTAAAAGTAGTCAGAGTTGCAGCGGACCGATAGTTACGGCTGTAACTACGGTGCTATGAGTCCCGGATGACCGCCAGAGGCGGTGCTTTAGCACTGGATATGTCCATCGCGCGCATGCGCAGCTCGAGTACCAATAACAACAAAGTCACCTGTGACCCACGTGAGGATCTGTTCCCCGAATCTTCTCGCGAGCACACAAGAATTCTGAGTGACAGGGAACTCTGGCGGTCATCCGGGACTCATAGAACCGTAGTTACAGCCGTAACTATCGTTCTATTTCGTCCCTACTGACCTCCAGAGGCGGTGCTTTAGCATTGGATGACTTATACCAACAATGTCATGAAGAATCCAAGCCCTTGCTCACCACTGGAAGCAGCGGAGCTCGGCAAAAGGACCACGCCCAAAGAATGGGGAGTGGCGACATTGACCTGATGACAACTGGAGAATGTGCCAGAAGACGCCCACGACGCCGCGGTGCAGATGGTCTCCAGGGGCACCCCTCTCAGGGCAGCCCAATATGTTGAGATGCTCCTTGTAGAGTGGCATCTCAGCCTGATGGCAGGGGGCGGCCACTGGCCCCGTAAGCCTGTGAGATGGTATCGACAACCCAGTGGGGCAGCCACTGGTTAAAGGGCCTAACCTCCTTTAGTGCCGCCAGGGCAAAATCAAGAGTTGCTCCTCCTGCCGTATACAGGCAGTAGCCTTGATATATGCCCTTTGGGCACCCCCAGGGCACAGCAACTTCGACGTGCCGTACTCCTGAATGTCAAAGCGTGCCAGCTGGGCAGGCTGATTGAAGTGGGTTTGTGGAAGGACCCCGGGCGGGAATGCCACATTTGCCCAAAGGGCATCGCCTGAGAGTCTCACCTCGGGCATGTATTGTTTATGGAGAGGACATGCAACTCCCCGACTCGCTTCCCTGAGGCTATGGCAAGCAGAAATGCTGCCTTCGTGGGCAGCCACCTAAGCCCCACCTGGGCCAGGGGCTCGAAGGGAGGAGATGATAGGGCATCCGGCAGCAAGGGCAGGTCCCAAGCCGGAGCCCTCGGGGTGCAAGGGGGACGCTGCCGTAAAGCCCCTCTCATAAAGAGGGACACCGACCTGTGGCACCCCGCCGTGGCGCTGTCGACCCGAACATGTCGGGCAGAATCGCAGCCACATAAATTCAGAGTGGAGTGAGAACGTCCACTATCGAGAAGGGACTGTTGTCTAAGCAACAATGTACATGCTGTCCCCAAGGAACACGCACATTCTTGCCCCTCAGTTGGGGTAGAAAGTGCGTGAGTGCAAGCTGCACGGCCCGAAGCTCTAGCACGTTGACCTGGAGCGCACTCTGCTGGGCAGACCGCTGACCCTGAACGGTCCTGCCCTGCCGCACTGCACCCCACCCTGAGAGACATGCACCTATGGTGATGGTCTCCTTGCGGGATGGGATGGCGCCCATGGACACGCCTACCAGGAGATAGGCCCTGCCCCTCCAGCGTTACGGAGAGTGGAGCAATGCTGCGACACCCTGACTTCCCTGTGCCTGTGCCACTTGGCGTCCAAGTGAAGGCTGTTCAGCCACATCCGCATGGGGCGCAACGACAGCGGGCCTAAGGGCCCAGCGGCCGAGGCAGCTGCCAGTCTGCCCAAGGGCCGGAGGAACTGAATATAAGGCACCCTCTTGCCCGGCCCACGTGGAAGTAGGCATCCCTCGGTTGAGAACCACTCCACCTGTGCGTATGCAGTAGTCAGCATATAGAATGGCAGCTGTTGATTCCTCTGAGGTCCAAGATCGGGCGAAATCCGCCAACTTTCTTGCTCACGAGAAAGTATGCCGAGTAGAACCCCCTGGCTAAGCAGAGGGTCTTACTGGGTTGATTGCGTCCTTGGACAGAAGGACGGACAACTCTTGGCCCAGAGGTAGGGCCCATGCCGGATCGCTGACGACTGTCAATTAGACCCAGCCGAAGGCTAGGGGCCGGAGCTGCGGTCCGTACCCCTGGGTTAAGGTGGAAACCACCCAAGGGACGGAAGTACAGACTGCCCAGAAACTGAGCTGCTGCTGGGAAAGCGGCCGCCGACCACCCCCGGGATTTCAGGGCCCAGCCCCCCGGCCCCTGGAGCCTCTTGGGGGGCTCCGGTAAGGCTCTGGGGCACGAGGCCGCCTGGAAGGCGGGCGACATGGGGCACGAAAGTCATTGGGAGGCGGTTGAGTGGGCCGCTAAGACCTCTGCAGACCACCCCTGTAATCCGGCTGCTAGAGCGGCCCCTGGGCCTGCTGGGAGTGGGCACAGGTCTGCGAGGAGGTCTGCCTAGCTTGGGCGGCACGCTCTAGTGCCTCCAGGGCAGCTGACCTAAACAGCTCCCCTGGCTCGACTGGTACGCTACGGAGGACTCTCCGTCAACCGAAGGAGGTGTGTCAGCCGAAGGAGGGGCGCCAACCGAAAGAGGGAGGGGGACAGGCAGCCCGCTAGCAGCCCCTACACCGGGCCCAGGCTGAAGGGCCAAGAGGCAACTTCATCATGCCCCTATCGGCAGCTAGCCGATCCACTTTAGAGGACAGCCTGTTTCTAGTCCTTCTATTGGGGGGAGCACACATAGCCATCGCTCCCTCAAGTCGCCGGGAACGGCCGAATTGATCTAGAGGAGGACGTGACAAGGAGAGGTGTCTGTTGGCAGCTGCCAGACGTTCCACCTCAGTGATTCTAGCCACTCTGAGCACCCGAGTCATGCAGCTACAGCTCATGCAGGCGTTTACCGTGAGAACCTCCCTCAGATGCTCGAATATCGTCCCCACTGGCCGCCAGACGCGGCCGAGGCAGGAGGGGCAGCGGTCGTGGCCGTCCTCGGGCTCAAGAGAAGCCATACAGGCGCTACATGAATGAACCATTCTGTAGGTAGCCAGATGCAGCGTAGCCGGGAGCGGGAACACAGCCTTCACCAGCTACCTGCTTAATGGAAAGAGTAGAGCGTTGCTGCTACTCGCCGAACAGAAAGAGGGTTCTAATTACACCCACGTTACCGGCAGAGGGAGCGGGAGCGAGAGCACTGCCTTCACCTGGCTGGATTAATAAACACGGCAGTTCAGCGTCTACCAGGAGCGGGGGCGAGAACACTGCCGGCTGAGTTAGAGACGAATGCCAGATGCAGCATAACCGGGAGCAGGTGTGGGAACACAGCCTTCACCCGCTACCTGCTTAACGGAAAAACAGGGCAGTTCCGCATCTACCAGGAGCGGGGGTGAGAACACTACCTTCACTGGTTGAGTTAGAGACGAATGCCAGATGCAGCGTAACCGGGAGCGGTTGCGGGAACACAGCCTTCACCAGCTACCTGCTTAACGGAAAGAGTAGAGCCGTGCCGCTACTCGCCCAACAGAAATAGGGATGTAATTACACCCACGTTACCGGCAGAGGGAGCGGGAGCGAGATCACTGGCTTCACCTAGCTGGATTAGTAAATAAGGCAGTTTACCAGGAGCGGGGGCGAGAACACTGCCTTCACTGGCTGAGCTAGAGGCGAGTGCCAGATGCAGCGTAACCGGGAGCGGGTGCGGGAACACAGCCTTCACCAGCTACCTGCTTAACGGAAACCAGGCAGTTTAGCGTCTACCAGGAGCGGTGGCGAGAACACTGCCTTCACTGGTTAAATTAAAGACGAATGCCAGATGCAGCGTAACCGGGAGCGGGTGTGGGAACACAGCCTTCACCAGCTACCTGCTTAACGGAGAAACAAGGCAGTTCCGCGTCTACCAGGAGCGGGGGCGAGAACACTGCCTTCACCGGCTACCTGCTTAACGGAAAAACGAGGCCGTTTGGCATCTACCAGGAGTGGGGGCAAGAACTGCCTTCACTGGTTAAGTTAGAGACGAACGCCAGATGCAGCGTAACCAGGAGCGGGTGCAGGAACACAGCCTTCACCAGCTACCTGCTGAACGGGAAGAGTAGAGCGGTGCTACTACTCGCCGAACAGAAAAAGGGATGTAGCATCCGCATTACCGGTAGAGGGAGCAGGAGCGAGAGCACTGCCTTCACCTAGCTGGGTAAATAAAGAAGCTTAACAGTATACGCAAGACGTTAGCCGAGCGGCTAACGATCAAGCGAGATCAAGTCAAATAACACACATGTTTAAGACCAGATAACTAGCTTCTAAAGAAGAGAACAGCACAGAGCCGTAGTTACAGCAGTAACCATGGCCAGGGCTCACACGGCATCTAACCGTAGTTACAGTAGTAACTATGGCCAGTACTTACACGGCTTAGAACCGTAGTTACAGTAGTAACTCTGGCCAGTACTTGCACGGCTTGGAACCGTAGTCACGGCCCGTCCACACTACAGCTTCAAAAAAAGCTTGGAGCTGGGCGGGTCTGGAGCTTGGGGATTTTATTCAAGCAACATGACCAACAACCAATCACATGAATCTCCCGCCCCCGACATACAGAGCAAAAAACCCCGGGGATTTTATGGGAGCAATATATATATATTAGGGGTGTAACGGTTCACAAACATTTCGGTTCGGTACGTACCTCGGTTTTTAGGTCACGGTTCGGTTCGGTACGTTTTCGGTACAGCAGAAAAAATTATCACAAAACATAACATATTTTTTTTTAATTATTATTAAACTGTGAATAATGTATTCACCCAAATAAATGCAAAATATAATAAAATAAACATTAAAGTGCAGCATTTCGATGAACTGAAATAATCTGAATTTGAACTTTACTGTACGAGTACTCACAAAACATAAACTATTAGTTTTGGGTTTTTAATTATTATTAAACTGTGAATATTCACTCAAATAAATATAAAATATAATAAAATAAACATTAAGGTGCAGCTTTTCGATGAAATGAAATAATCTGTATTTGCCAGCTTGACATTATGACTTGCTTGTCATTGTATTTTCATGTTGTTCTAAAGAAAGATGAACTTGTCCACATTGCTTGCCGAAAGGGCAGATCTGCTGGCACTAGCAATGTCTCCTGCTGTGGAGAACACCCTCTCGCTAGGGACAGAGGTAGCAGATACAGCCAGGTAGCGCTTTGCTAACATGGCAACATAAGGATATTTGCCGTTTGTAATAGCTTTGGCTCGGTCTGATGTTTTTGCGAGTGGTGGAGGCTTAAATGCTAGCGGGAGTTGGGTTTGCACTTCAGTCTTTTGGTACCGGTGATATTCACGTTCGGGTGATGCCTTTTCAAATGAGTGTGCAAGTTTGATGTATTGCCAGCCGCGTAACCAATGTTAGTTGAACAATGCCGACAAACAGCTTTGGTTCGGTCCACCTGTCTTTGTCCGTCATCCTTGTACGTAACTGCGAAACCAAAATGTTCCCAAACCGGAGACTTCAATGATGCTGGAGGATTTTCGAGCTCAACTTTATCTGCGTTCGCCATTTCGACAGTTCCTCAAATTACTGACTACATTTGAACGCATCCCTCTGACCAGCTCGTCCAATGAAATGACTTGCTCGCTCTGACGCGTTGAACACAATGGGAGCAAATGACTCTGAATGCTGCGACGCAGCACCTGAGATTACTTCCAAGAAGTTGTTCACGTTCTCAATTTTTTACGTTTAACGTTATATTCGTTCGGTACACTTCGGTACACACGTGTACCGAACCGAAGGGCCCGTACCGAATAATTTCGGTACGGGTACGTGTACCGTTACACCCCTAATATATATATAAACTCCCCAAACAGGCGAAAACCTACCAGTTTCACCCACTGTCTCTGCCACCTCCCTCCATGCCTGGTTCCTCCGGTTTGTATCCCGGTAGGTGAAGAGGGTCTGGTCATACAAAACCGGGTGATTCGCTACGGCGATAGTTAGTTTCTCCGCCGACTTTTTTTGAAATATAGAAATGAACGGCGGGATATCTCTCCCAGCTTAGACGCGGTTTGATTGGCTACGGCTTCAGCTGTCAGATTTCGGGAAACGGGATTTGATTGGCTGGCGCTGGCTACTCCGTTCAACTTCTGACGCCGGAGACGGCGGAGACGGACCGCTCTGCTACCCACAATTCAGTTTGGCGAAAAAGCGAGGCTATGTGACGTCACCCCATTGAAAGTGAATGGGCAGATTGGAGTTTTCGACGCTGTCGACGCTGTAGTGTAGACGGGCCGTTACAGTAGTAACTATGGCCAGTACTTACATGGCTTACAACCGTAGTTACAGTATTAACTATGGCCAGTACTTACACAGCATAGAGCCGTAGTTACGGTATTGCCTATGGCCAGTACTTGCACGGCTTGGAACCGTAGTTACAGTAGTAACTATGGCCAGTACTTACACAGCATAGAGCCGTAGTTACGGTATTGCCTATGGCCAGTACTTACACAGCATGGAACCGTAGTTACAGTAGTAATTTCGGCCAGTACTTATGGCTTAGAACCTTAGTTACAATAGTAACTGTGGCCGGTGCCTAAAAGTGTCAGCCAACGGCTGCCCACTAGACAATATAATATTGGGAGGATGAAATCCTCCTTAATGGCCATACATGCAGAGCACACAGCACACACAGTGAAGATTGTTCTCTGCATATCGTCCTAGTGCTAGGAGTCTAGTACTAGGAGCAGTAAATACAACGATATAGCGCTACTGCAACCGGGAGCGGGAGCGAGAGCACTGCCCTCACTGGCTGAGTTAAATAATGAAGCTTAACCATACATGCAAGGTGTTAGCCAAGCGGCTGCTGCTAACAATCAAGCAACCAAGTCAGAACACAATGTTAAGACCAGATAATTAGCTTCTAAGAAAGAGAACAGCCCGCATAGAACCGTGCCTGGTTACAGTAGTAACCGCACATGCCGAGCACACAGCACCCGCCGTGAAGATGTTCTCTGCATATCATCCTAGTGCTAGGAGTCTAGTACTAGGAGCAGTAATACAACGCTCTAGCGCTACTGCAATCAAACCCTATGCTACCGGGAGCGGGAGCACTGCCCTGAGTTAATAGTTAAGCTCAACAGCAAGGTGTTAGCCAAGCGGCTGCTGCTAACAATCAAGCGACCAAGTCAGAACACAAATGTTAAGACCAGATAATAGCTTCTAAGAAATAGAAAGTACTTACCTTACTTTCTGCATCTAAACGAAAAACAGGTTTAAAGTATGACCCTCTGGGCTTCCATACTAAATTGAATGAGGGACGCAGCCAAAGCTGGGACTCAAATGCTAATGATAGCTCGGGCACAACGCCACAAGCAGAACTTTCAAAAGAGCATAAGGGCAACTTTATGGGAGAGGAAGCGGGAACACTGTTGTCACCAGAAAGTCTAAGCCACAAAAAATAAGACGGTAATCAGGACAACTTGTCTGGGAGAGGGTGCGGGAACACAGCCACCACCAGCAACAAGCACAAACCTGTCTGTCGAGGCTCTGCACAGCGCACAGCCGGCCACAGTTCCTGGAGGACGCGTTAACGACCCGTAGCTCCGACTGTCAGTCGCGAAGCTGCACGCGGCCAGCTGTTTGCAGAGAAATCCCTCAGATCAAACGTTCAAACCTGAACGCTGTAGGCTACAAAAATGTAGCCACGGTACCCTCGCGCAGCGAGAAGATGAAAGGATCAGATCCTCTGATGACACCGGCTGATATAGCCGGTGTCACGTGGGTCACAGGTGACTTTGTTGTTATTGGTACTCGAGCTGCGCATGCGCGCGATGGACATATCCAGTGCTAAAGCACCGCCTCTGGCGGTCAGTAGGGACGAAATAGAACTGCAGATTTCTGGGAGTTTGTTCCAGATATTTGGAGCATAATAACTGAACGCTGCTTTACCATGTTTAGTTCTGACTCTGGGGACAGAAAGCTGACCAGTTCCTGAAGACCTGAGAGATCTGGATGGTTCATAATTTAGCAGGAGGTCAGAAATGTATTTTGGGCCTAAACCATTCAGTGCTTTATAAACCAGCAGCAGTATTTTGAAATCTATTCTTTGACACACAGGAAGCTAGTGTAAAGACTTCAGAACAGGAGTGATGTGATCCACTTTCGTAGTGTTAGTGAGGACTCGAGCAGCGGCGTTCTGAATCAGCTAAAGCTTTCTAATAGATTTTTTTAGTGAGACCTGTGAAGACACCATTGCAGTAGTCCAGTCTACTGAAGATAAAAGCATGGACACGTTTTTCCAAATCCTGCTGTGACATTAGTCTTTTAATCCTAGATATGTTCTTTAGGTGATAGTAGGCTGATTTAGTAACTGTTTTAATGTGACTGTTGAAACTCAGGTCAGAGTCCATGACTACACCTAGATTTCTGGCTTTATCTGTTGTTTTGAACATTGCAGACTAGTGTTGTCACGATACCAACATTTTGGTTTCGATACCGATACCAAGTCAAGAATTGCAATTCCGATTCTTTTTCGATACTTTTCTTAAAAAAAGGGAAACAGTCTTAAATATAATCAGGGATGCAAACTCATCAGGTATGAAAAAGGTGACAAGGATCCGAGCCCCCCGACCCCACGGAATATCGGCTTTAAAATTAGGAATAACAGATGATTTTAGCAGTCAGATCAACTAAAGCAGCAGTGTTACTAAGAACAGAAACGCCAAAGAGTCACATCTAATATAAATATATATAAAAGCATTTATTTTAATTGTGTAGCAGTGAGTTTAACATTTTGGCAGCACTGTTGAGCATTTTGAAAATGTATTTTCATGCCTCTGTGCAAGGCTTAGTCTTTCTATCTTTATAGCCACTGGTGTAAAGTAACTAAGTTCATAAACTCAAGTACTACTTGGGTACAATTTTGAGATACTTGTACTTTATTTAAGTATTTCAATGTTTCTTTTGCTACTTTGTACTTCTAATCCACTACAGTTCAGAGGTACATGGTGTACTTCTACTCCTCTACAGTTCAGAGGTACATGGTGTACTTCTACTCCTCTACAGTTCAGAGGTAAATGGTGTACTTTGACTCCACTACATGTATTAATACCTTTAGTTACTTCACAGATGTGGATGAATGATGTGAAATCTAATCAAGTGTTGAATCAGACTTTAGTTCCACCTGGAGTAAATCCACCAGCTACCCTGCAGAATACAAAGTCATTCAAACTAGCTGCACCTTCACCAGCTTTGAGAACACTTTCATGATCAATCATTATAAAACATATCATATATATTATTCTGAAATGGACCAATACTGTCGCTACTTTAATACTTTTACTTGAGGAACATTTTGAATGCAGTACTTTTACTGTAGTATTCCTACACTCTAGTGCTTCTAGTACAAGACCTGAGTACTTCTACTTTGACTGTCGCTACTTTAACTATATTTTGATGATAATACTTTTGTACTTTTATTTGAGGAACATTTTGATTGCAGGATTGTTCCTACATTCTGGTACTTCTACTTTAACTCAAGTACAAGACCTGGGCACTTCTACTTTTACTCAAGTACAAGATATATAGTTATACCACCTCCGTTTATACCAGCCTATGAAAAAAACTAATAGAAAACGAAGGCTAAAGCTAACGATAGCAGATAGTGATGCTAGTTTGCTAGTTAAGTTTGCTCAACGATAATATTGCGACAGAAACACTTTTCAGTGCACATCACGCTCTGCCGCTCCGACAGGGAGCTCTGCTCTGAACACCTGAACGGCCCGTTCACAGACTTCTGGCGTCTTTTTTGTCAACAAGCCGAGGCGCAGCGGCAGTTGCACTCCCACTTGCAGCCATGCTTCTCGTTTTCTCACATGCTCTGGCAGCTAGTGCGTGGCCGCGTGCACGAGAGAGGGGAGGGACTTAGAACGTGCTTGAGAGGAGCGGGACTGCAGGCACGGCTGCAGTGCAGGGAGTGGAAGCAGAGCGCTGAACACACACGGCTCTTATTAAAACGGCGCTTTTTCACGGGAGTACTTTTCCCCGTCATTCTTAAAGTACTGATACTAATGAAACGGAGGAATCGTATCGTTTTTAACGGCAGGGTATCGTGGTACACCGTGCAGCACTATTGCAGACTGAAGCTCAGCGCTAACTTTTATACGTTCTGCCTTGGCTCCAAAAACCATTACCTCAGTTTTATCTTTGTTTAATTGGAGAAAGTTCTGACACATCCAGTCATTGATTTGTTCAATGCACTTACTCAGTGTTTGAATTGGAGCATAGTCTCCTGGTGAAATTGTTACGTAAATGTGTGTGTCATCCGCATAGCTATGGTAACTTATTTTGTTGTTTTTCATTATCTGAGCCAGTGGTAGCATGTAGACGTTAAAGAGAAGAGGCCCCAAGATGGAGCCTTGGGGTACCCCACATGTCATATTTGTCAACTCAGATGTGTATTTACCTATAGAAACAAAGTTGTGTCTGTCCTTTAAGTAGGATTCAAACCAATTTAGAACTGTTTCCGAAAGTCCCACCCAGTTTTTCAGTCGGTCTAGTAATATGCTGTGGTCAACAGTGTCAAACGCAGCACTGAGATCTAATATTACTATCACTGAAGTTCTGCCACTGTCTGTGTTTAAGTGGATGTCATTAAAGACCTTTACAAGCACAGTCTCAGTGCTGTGGTTTGGACGAAAGCCTGACTGGAAAACATCAAAACAGTCACCTAAAGAGCCTGTGACACGAGTTTCCCCCATCATCCAAACCCATCAATTTGAGTAAATATTGTCCCCTTGAAAACGTTACTGAACTGATTTTGGATATTTGTACTTTGATAACCATTAATCTGCCCTTCAATGTTGACAATTTTCTGGATCTTCTCGGGGATTCTTCAAATCCCGCCAAATGATGTGTGACGTCATTGCGGGCACAGCGCTCCAGCTGCACCGTTCAGGATCCCAGCTTCTGCATGTAAACGCACGATGGCGCACACAGTAGCAAGCTCAGACAGCGATAACAGTTTAATTTTGAACGTATCTGAGAGCTCATATGAGGCTGAAGGATCGGTTTATGTTGTATGATATCTGTTAGAAGTTTAGGAATGAGGTGCGTCAATATGGGCGATCATACGGTCATGTAGCCAGTGGTGGAATGGGACTAAAAATCATCCCGGGACTCTCGACCGGCCCACTTCGGTACCGCTAGTAAATTGTCAACAGGGGGGAGTGGGGGATGTCAGGGGCGACGGGTGCTGTAGATAGTACATGTAAATATGTAAATATTTGTGTCACTGCATCCTGGTAAAATACAAATATAATGTATAATGTCTGTGTCTTTGACCTTAGCGCTGCTAGCCACCTGTGCCCTGTACTACGAAGCCAGTTCAACAGACCCTGGATATGTTTGAGTAACAAACAAACTAACAACAACAAACTACCACACGAGATCTCGCTAAGCGGTCCTACGACGCTGGTTATCAACTCGGTAAATCAAGCCAGTGTTTCTCTCTCCAGCTGAGAGCGTGTTCACGTCTAAGACACGAGTGGATCTGACTTTAATTACATTTGACTCGAGTGTTTCGTCAACATAATGTGTTGCTTAAAATAATACTTCTGCATACAGTATGTGACACTAAGTGTTGCACGGCCAGATACGGCTCAGCTGACTCAGATAAGGAAATATATGATATATTATGATATTATATGATCGATGAAATGATTGATGATGTAATATGAAAGATAAGTGCGACACGTCGGCATCTTCTCTGCATACGGCAATTTAAACTGTATTTCCTTTATCCTGTAATATGACTTGAGAGATTTAAACTCCGCACACTGAGTTGATCTCTTTTCTATAGACGCCGGAGGCGGGCAGCGTCAGGTAAAAAAAGTTATTTAGCCTTCCCAAACCTGAGCCTCACGCGCCGCCTATGGGGGATGTGCTAGTGACTTATCCGATCGGCCCACTTCGGTACCGGCCCATCGGGATTCGTCCCATGACCAGTCCGCCACTGCACCCAGCCCACGTAAACTTTCAACGGGGGGAGCCTCGCTGCGGGGAAACGGTGGACCTAGTATCCCGATCGGAGTGGGAATAATAATAATAATAATCCGTGCATTTTATCCATTAATTTCCCCAACATTGTGGTAAAAAAAACACACGTTTAATCCATGTTGGTGTACTACAACTACAAAAAGCATCGGTTTGTTTTCTCATCAGGAAATGCAGACCGGCACAAACAAACGATTTTTAATCATCATCCTCACGATCATTTAATGTATCATATGTTCGCCGCATTGACATGAAAGCACTAATAAATGTAGTTTCATCCACTTGAGTTTACAACTACAAAAATAATCGATTTGTTTTTATATCACATCCTACGGGAGGAAATTCAGCAGCTCTCACTACCGATTTTTAATCCTAATGTAATCATCATCTTCACCACGATCATTTATGTTTATGTCGCCGAATTGACATGAAAGCACTGACACATATGAATATACTGTAGTCAACTTCATTCAAACGTTATTAACGTGCCTAAACTCAGTAATTCACCATTTCTACGCATGACAACACACTTTGTCCGTGTTTGGCTCTCTCGCCGCACAGTGAAGCATTCCCGCATTTGCGTCACTTCCGGCTTCCCCCAAAACTTCAAAATGAGTCGAAGGAATTTCCTCGCGATGTTCGAAATCATTGATATTTAACGGAACGGTATCGCTTTTTTAAACTGACTGTTCGAGATGACTAGTAGCCCAATATTTCATTGCACAACAGTTGTTGGGATGCTGTCACAGGCTCTTTAAATGCAAGAAATTACTCAACTGTTGAAAAACAACTTTTTCAATGATTTTACCTAGAAATGGGAGGTTTGATATGGGCCTGTAATTGTTCATTACTGAAGCAGCTAGATTATTCTTTTTTAAGAGCGGTTTAATGACTGCAGTTTTCAGGGCCTGTGGGAAAATACCTGAGTGAAGAGATTTGTTTACTATATGAAGTAGATCTGAGGCCATGCAAGGCAAAACATCTTTGACAAATCCTGTTGGAATAATATCAAGGCAGCAGGAGGAGGACTTCAGAAGTTGTATAATGTCCTCTAGGTTTTTATCATTAATCTGATGGAATTGTGTCATGGTGTTTGACTTGATGTTAAGTGGACACAGAGACAACACATTTGCTGTTCCTGATGCAGAGGCACTGACTGCTTTTCTGATTTTCTGAATTTTGTCAGTGAAGAAGGAGGCAAAATCATTACACGCCCTGGTGGATAGAAATTCAGAGGCTACTGACACTGGGGGGTTAGTTAGTCTGTCGACGGTAGCAAACAAGGCACGTGCGTTGTTTTTGTTTTTGGTAATGATGTCAGAGAAGAACGATTGTCGTGCGTTTTTCAATTCCAAATTATAAAGGCCAAGTCTCTCTTTATAGATTTCAAAGTGAACCTGGAGATTTGTTTTTCGCCACCTGCGTTCCGCATTTCGACATTCTCTTTTTTCTGCTTGCACAGTATTTGGGTGGTCTCAGTGGCGGTTCTAGAACATTTTACATGGGGGGGCAAAGGGGAGGCAAGAGGTCATGCCAGGGTGGTATAGGAGGGCGGACAGTACGTGGTATTTTATACTGTATATAACCTATCTATTGTTAATTCATGCCCTAACACAAGTGTTCTTAATGCACAAGAGAAACAAGGTGTGCCCCCAAATCGGGTGCCCTTTGAGTCCCCCAAGCTTACCTCAACCATTTTAAATGAAAGGAAACCACAACATGTATTTTAAAGCAATGAATCAATGGAACAGGTTGTTTTGCATTACAATGTAAAATTAAATATATATTTTGTTTTAAAAAAAATTGGTTGTCTTATACAGACATTTGCATGTCCTCACTAAGCATTATTACATATTAATTTAATATTAAACAAATCAAAATGGCCAATTAACCCAAAATGTTGCTGCTAATATAATCATAATTATGCTTGTCAACTTTAACTGATCAAAAATCAATTCTGAAAAAATACTTGAATTATCTATGAAATTTCAATATTGTCCCTCAGTTTGTTTCAACCCCGTCACGCCATACCATTTACCCTCCTATTAAAATAATGGATCAGTCCATGTGTGATCTGCATTGAGGGAATTACATCACAAAAGTGTCAGTTTCTTCTCTTACCTATATTTCAGTTTTTGTATTTTCAGATTAAGATTGACAAGCTCAACATTTAAACTCTGTTGTATGAATTAATAATAGTAAATAATTAATAGTTTTGCAAAATATTACAATTTTGTAATGTCCTTGACTTCCATGTGGTGCCATATCTTAGCTAAACAAGGTCTCATGCCTACTTTTTGTCAAAAACTTCAACCCTGTTACATTTTTCAAGTTTTTCAAGTCATTATTTATATTTTGTGCCTGAGGTGGGAACATATAAGTAGTCCACTACCAGATGTAATGACCAAACATTTTGGCTTCATTTTTTAAAGATATAAAGACCCAAAAGGCACCCGATTCAGAGAATACTCAGAATTCTGTATACTGTAAGTAATTCATTTTAATTAAGTACACAAATGACATCACCCATCTCTTCAGAGCACTACAGGTGACCTGTGCAGCAACATATTTCAATCAATATTTGTCAATACTAAGAACTGCTAGATTGAGCTGCTGTAATGGAATATGTAAGGAGAATAAGAACATACCATGTGGTCCAGCTGGAGTTTCATCTGCCTCCTGATCCCTGCCTCTGGCCCTCTTTCTGATACTTCATCTTTATTCCTCACATATAATTCTTCTTCTTCACTAATGTCTTCATCTCCTCCTCTTCCCCCTTCTCTGACCCTCCTGGTCTCTTCATCTCCTCCTCTTCCTCCTGCTCTGACCCTCCTGGTCTCTTCATCTCTCTTTTCCTCTTTCTGTTCGTCCTGATCACTTCTCATATGTCTTTTTGTTGATGTTGAATCACTCCTATACTCTGGCCTGCAAGAGTCTACTTGTGAAAAGCACGGGTACAAATGCTTGTATAACTTTACACGTTAGGGCCATGTAGCCTAGCTAATATGTAGCATATCATAAATATAACATCATAAAGTATTGATCAAGCGCACACAGGCAGCTGTGTTTGGATCCAGTTTTTACGGTAAAGGATGTATCCTGGTTTCATTGATCTGGCCTCATGGCTGTGATGTGTAGTTTACGTGGATTTAATAGTTTAGCAAAGTGATCGATCTCCCAGCTAACGCTGTCTGCGTAGTATTTTGTAACGTAACGCCCCAAACAGCGCCCGTCTGTTAAACGCTATCGATTCAAACGGCAGCGTTTTATTAATATTTAGTTTCAAGCTCTCGTCCTTAGTAAAAACAAAACTAGTGGAAAGGGAAATGCTCCCAGGGGAAGCTGATCCATAGGTGCTGGGACAGCTCGCTCCCTCTCTGCAGCGGTGTGAGCCGCGGTCTGTGTGAACGCCGCTTTGTTTTAGTACAGTTTTAGGGAAACAAAGGTTAGGGGGGCAGCTGGGGGGGAAAGGATCTACAGTGGGGGGGGGCAGCTGCCCCCCCGTAGATTCGCCCCTGGGTGGTCTATAGATATTTAGGAACAGAGCTCGAGAGGAGCATTTCAGCTGAAGGGCCACATATTCAAAAGAATCAAAGTTTCCATACAATGTCTTCCTGCATTGAAGGGAATCATTGAACAGAATAGCAACTCCACCCCCTTTCTTATGCATTCTTTCCTGACTCATAAAACTAAAGTTGGGAGGAGTTGATTCGATAAGAACAGCTGCACTGTTATTTTGTTCAATCCAAGTTTCTGTTAAAAACATAAAATCGAGATTGTGCTCAGTGATAAAATCATTGATTAAAAATGTTTTTCCTGCCAAAGACCTGACATTTAATAAAGCTAGTTTAAGTTTGTTAAACACACTCACTCAGGTTTTTTGTAACAAGCTGTGGCTGACATGGAATCACTGCTAAATTAGATAAACTCACACAAACGTTTGAGCGCTTCCTGTATCTAAGATGATTCACCGCTCTTAATCTATTACCTATCAACACAGATATCGGCAAAGCAGGACCGGCATGTCCTGGAAAGAGTTGAGAGTGCCATACATGGAGACTCCTCCGTGTGTCTCATAGGTTTCCCATAATCAGAACATTCCTCAGGCGGGTGCAGTGATAGTTCTTCAGGGTTTTCTGCGCGATGTGTTGTGTCTTTCTCCTGTTTTGATTCCTCTTGCCGCTTGTCCTTGGCAGAGGGAACAGATTGATGACGCAGGCAGTTGAATATGTTAGAGATAAACAATTTCACTCCTGACTTGTTCAGGCAAACTCCATTTGCCTTGAAAAGATGTCTGCGGTCCCAGAAAAAGTTAAAATTGTCAATAAAATTGACAGAATGGTCAATACATGCAGTTGAAAGCCAGGTGTTCAGTGCAAACAATCTGCTGAATCTCTCCACACCTCTTCTGACTGGCGGTAGAGGGCCACTGATGAACACCTCTGTATTTAGAGAGCTGACAGTTTCCAACAAACATTTAAAGTCTTCTTTCAGCACTTCTGACTCTTGTTTCACAACATCATTTGTTCCAATGTGCAGAACCACATTCTTCACAGTCGGATGTTCAGCCCCAATATGCAGGATCTTCTCAGCCAATTCAGAGACCGTATCCTTGGGAAACAGAGTACTTTGGTGTTGTTCTTACTACACAGACCTTTTACATCTCTTACAGCAGAGTCACCCACAATCAGAGTTTCAGGCCCAGTCGTTAGCTTTCCCTCTAGCCTTTTACTTTTGGAGTAGCTATTGGTCCTTACCCTGCTGTGTGAAGAGGACAGGTTATCCAGGTCATCAGAAAGAGATCTCCGGCTCTCGGTCAGCGGAGCGTATCTGTTCTGGATTGGCACACTTGGTGGTTTAGGAGGATCTTTTGTTGTTCTCCCTTTAGCAGCTGTCCATTGCTGTTTAGGGGTTGAAGAGGCGCTCTTCCTGGGTGATAACAATGCAGGCCAGCCGGTCGCATCACAGATTTCAGAGCTCTGGGCTCTGCCTGTTATCCGTCCTCCAAATCCCATGGAAATGATTTACTCTTAGGCTTTGCACCCAGAGAGTTCCAGGGAGGACTACCACTTGTAGATTTAATACCCAGTACACAGCCCTCCTGTTCCTTGGAATCCTTGTAGCTGCTAACTAGCTGTGAGTTAGCATGCCCTTTTCCATTATTTTGCAACACTGGTAAAGTGGTGTCATTCCCATGACATAGTCCATTCACTTCCACGTTAACTTCCAACCGTTGCATTTTCATTTCCAACACAGCTATCTTCTGTATACGTTTGTGGAAGTCATCTGTAGAGAACAGAGGCATTTTGCTACCGACTAGCTTAAGCTAAATAGCATGCAGTAGCCTACCAGGCTTTAGCTGTTGCTAGGCCACGCTACTGTAAGACTGAGGTCGTCGTAAAAATGTTGAAATATGGCTGAAAACCTCCGTCTATTTACGAAGATGAACTGTCCCAATGATAAGTTAATGTCCAGGAGCCGCTGCTTGAAGTTTTCAGAGAATAAGAATAGGAAAATCAGCATAAAAAGTGAGCAGAGGCAGGAGCAAGCAGAAAAGCGTCTGCACTGTCAGAAAGATAAGATAAATTAACTCAAACACGTGATGTTACAATTATTTTGCTGCTTGCTACAAAAGGAAAACTTGCTCTCATGTCAGGGGTACTTGAGTGAGTGACTTGCAGGCTCTGCATGCACAGCAAACCACCGATCACAATCAAATCTCCAAAGCAAACGGACCCGGTGATTAAAGGTAAAAACACTGAATAAAGTAGTTTCATATGTTTCTCCAGGGCAGTTCGGTGCTGCTAACTGAGCTAGCTCAGCTTGTTGTTCTGATAACTTAAGATCCAGACGTCCGTGACTAAAATCCTTCATCCGGTTAAATATAGTTAAAAAAATACCAATTGTATAGCATTAAAGTTCAAAAAAGGATGGTTTGCGGGGAAAAAAAACGTCTTTTCTTCAATTCCTGTATGTTCTCATATCGCAGGGGGGGGGGGGGGGGGAAATCGCAATGTCAGTTTTTTCCAATATCGTTCAGCCCTACTATTGGGTAGTACATGTGTTTATAGGTCCTGCCCTCTGGCCATACACTCACACAACCAGGGGCGCCACCAGGGATTTTGGGCCCCATGAAAAGATATCACATTGGGCCCCACCACCAGGCACAGGCCACGCCAACCAAGCACTGCTGTAACCACACCTCCAGAACCCAACCGACTCATTTAGGCTTTAAATAACTCTACCTGTACAGGCTTGCATCTATCTTGTAGTCCAATACTAACTGCACATTATTTACTGCCGACGTGCAACATTCTGCTGCAGTATAATTCACTATTTGATATAAGACTAACATTCCTGACAATAGATCTCAATAGTCATCTTTTATGGTGTAAATGCCTTTTTAATAATAACATTTTTGAATGAAACATTCTCAACATGAATGCATAAATCCAAATACATATAACTTAAATATGTGGAAAAATACTGTTTGAAATGTATAATTGAAATTAGATGTTAGCTTTTTTTTTTTTTTTTTTACAAATATTTCGTTTTTTCAGCATAAGACATTGTACAAGTATATATCCCATAAAGGAAAATCAAAAACAAAATAATACAAGAAAGAAATAAAATAATAAAAAGAAAGACATACACATACATACACAAGTGGACATGTGGTAAACATTGTAATTTAAACATTGCAAGTTACAGGGCCGGTAGACAAGCAGCCATATCACATCCAACCAATATAGAGGACAAGGTCAATTAGGAGGCACATTTATTTCCAGAAACTCCCAGAATTCCCCCCATATTTGATGGAACACTTCAGGCTTTCCCTTTATGGCAAATGTCAATTTTTCTAAGGCTAGACAATGAGAGAGATTTTTTAACCAGTGATTGATCGAGGGGTTTTCTGGGGTTTTCCAAAAGACAGCTATTGTGTGTTTAGCTTGGAGAAGAGAAAAGACTACCAGTCTTTTCTTAGTGATATTAAGTCTGGGAGATAGAGGGAAAACCCCAAGAATACAGAGTTTTGGGCATTCTGGTAGTGTGGCGGAAATTATTTTTGATAATGTGCCCAGAACATCTTTCCAAAATGATTTAATATTTGGGCAGTCCCTTAAGCAGTGGAACAATGTGCCCTTATCATTATCACACTTTATACATTGATCTGGAATATTTGCATCAAAATGGTGTAGTAGGGATGGAGTTATATAGGTACGCATTATCCATTTGTACTGTAGGAGTCTAAACCTTGTGTTAATAGTTTGAACCTGGGCTTTGTGGCATATCTGCCCCCATTCTTCAATTGTCACCTCTGCATTCAAATCAGTAGACCAAGCAAGTCTTTTATTCTCTGAGGACTCTCCTGATTCAGCTTTGCAAAGGTCATAGATCAAAGACACCTGTCCATGACCAGAGGAGTGATGTACTATAATTGTTTCCAGCTTTGACAGAGGTGGACATAATAGTGAGTGATCTTGTGCCTTAGATATATAACTCCTTAGCTGCAGATCCTTAAAGAAATGTGTTGAGGGAATATGATGTTTATTTCTTAGCATCTCAAAGGTCATCAATTTGTTGTCATCATATAGATCACTGATTGATTGATTGATTGAAAAGTTTATTAACAGCTTGTATATTGGGTACAGTACAGTACAGCTCAAAAATACAATTGTTAAGGGGATGCAGACCAGAGAAAGACTTTCGTCTTGTTTACATCAGGGTCCCCCATTTCCAATTCATCATATCATTTAAGACATATAATACATATTTGACATACAGATGGCTTATTTACAATTTACATACAGGTGGTTTTTTACATACAGATTGCTTATTTACAATTTTCATTTTAGATTTCGTTCTAATACATCCTAACCGGACATTTAAGACATACCAAGTCTACAGATATACAGTTAGTAACATAGTCTAAAATGCGAGTATATACATAGATGGGGGGGGGAAGCTGTCCATTGGACGACAGGTTGAGATTTGTACCATTACCGGGGCCAGTTTTGCAATGCTCTCCCCCGAAGGTGCTCTTTAAGAGAGGCTTTGAAGGTAAGTAAAAGTTTTACTTTCCTTTACAGTTGTGGGAAGAGCATTCCACCTTGATGTGGCATAATTTCGAAACGTGTATTCCCCTTTTTTGTGCCAAATCTGGGTTTCACATGATTTGTGGAGCTCCCTCTGGTGTTATGATCATGGTACTCCTTGACCTTTGGGAAGAACTTTGACATGTACATGGGTACCATAGAGGTGTAGTGGATCTTGTAGACCAGGCCCATTGCAAGTAGCTGTACTCTGTCGTCTACTCTTGTAAATGATGCTGTATGATGTCCTTTTGTTGTTCTGTTTATGCTTTTATGTTTCATGTGGAACTACTTGAACAGGTCTCCCTTGGAAAAGAGATCAATGATCTCAATGGGATTTTATCTGTATAAATAAAGGTTTGAAATGAAATGAAATGAAGCCATCCTAGGTTGTCAAAGTGGGCAGAGGTGAGGTGGGTTCTAGATGAAAGGTCAAGCAGTAGTCTGACCAGTTTATTTTGCGATGTTTGAAGTTTTATTTTTAGCGCCTTGGAGGTGCTATGGTACCATGACGTGCAAGCATAGTCATAGTACCCTTGAAGGAGTGCTCCTGCCAGAGTTTTCAGGGTGTTTTTGTTTACCAGAGAGGAGATCCGGTATAGAAATCTAGTTCTTTGATTGACTTTTTTTATTACATTGGATGCCATTTTGTCACAGGAGAGGTTTGCCTCAAGAATAGATCCTAGGTATGTAATTTCCTTCTTACTTGTGACAATAATGTCACCCACTGCAACTGAGAAGTCGTCGGATTTGCTGGGATTATGTTTTGAACCGAAGAGAATGGACTCTGTTTTACCCAGGTGTAATGACAATTTATTATCGGCGAGCCAGGTGCAGATTCTGCCGAGCTCGGAAGCTGAGAGTTTTTTCAACCTGCAATCTGCTCCTGTCAGAGACCAGCAGGGCTGAGTCGTCCGCGAACAGGAACAAGTTGCAGTCACATGCTGATGACATGTCATTTGCATAAATTAGGAACAGTAACGGACCTAATATGCTTCCTTGTGGAACACCACAGCTCACTGGGAGGGGGGGGACAGAGTACCGTTTACCTCCACCATCTGTTCTCTCCCCTCCAGGTAGGATTGCATCCAGCTCACCGATAGTTTATCAAAACCAATTGCTTTTAGCTTGTCAATCAGAATGGGGTGATTGACAGTGTCGAAAGCCTTTTGTAGGTCCAGCATCACCATGCCACAGTACTTGCCCTCGTCCACCTCTTGTTTGATGTGGTCGCTCAAATAAAGAAGGCATGTGTCAGTTAGGGCTGTAACCAGGGGCGGACTGGGACTACAAATCAGCCCGGGACTCTCGACCGGCCGACTTCGGTAGCGCCGGCCCACCGCAGATTTGTATTATCACTGGTCCCATTGTAACCACTGGCCCGGAGCATTCGTCCAAAAAAAATCGACTAATAATGAAGAAAATGAATACATTTGTTGCAATAGTAACGTATGCACTAACTACATTACTAGCCTACTTGTAGTACAACATTTGAATCATCAGTTCTCATTTTCCTCAATTGTTCATATTTGGTTTATTAAAATAATGATATTGTGGTCATTGTTAAAAAATGTCTGCTATTATGAGTATTATTATTTGTATAATGCACTTTCTGCCTTCCTGTCATTAGGAGTTAGACATGTAATGGCCATGTAATTGATTTGATTAGAGCCTTGATTATTCTAAACTGCTGGGACATTTCGCCAATACCTTTTTATATTGTCTACTCTTCACTTACTTGTCAGCATAGGTCGGCATTGATGTACAGAGCCGACAGAAGACCTTGTTTATATTGGCATCATATTGAGAGCAGTGCAGCCAGTGACGCGTCCTAAAACCAGGAAGTAAGCTGCTGGTTCCCTCGACAAAAAGCAACGGGATTTCTCCACAGGGTTTTGGAAAAATAGCTGGAAATAAGGTCTGTGGAAAACAAACCTCATTTCATTTCATTTCAAACCTTTATTTAACCAGATTGGTCCCATTGAGATCATAGATCTCTTTTTCAAGGGAGACCTGCAGCATATAGGTTCCACATGAAACATAAAACAATAAAGGACATTATACATTATATTTACAGGATACATAGTTATAGACATTTACAAGTGCCCATTGTATCGGCAAGCATTTCATTTACCCTAGCTTTAAAAACATGCAGAGGAATGAGATTGCTCAGTTTCAATTCTTGCTGAAGATTGTTCCAAGCAAGTGGAGCTGCGCACATAAAAGCTGTCTTACCTGAGACAGTCCTTGCTCTTGGCACATCTAACAAGACCACATCATGTGACCTCAGACAATAGCTGCTTGCAACTCTCTGTGTTATCAGCGAGCAGATATAATACGGGAGTTTACCCAACAAAGCTTTATAGATAAAAGTGTACCAGTGACTGAGCCTCCGTACAGAGAGAGATGGTAAACCTGCCTTGGTATACAGGGTACAGTGATGAGTAAGCGCTTTACAATTTGTGACAAATCTCAGAGCACTGTGATACGCAGCATCCAATTTGCTCAGGTAATTGGCAGGTGCATTCATATACAACAAATCCCCATAGTCCAGCACAGGTAAAAAGGTCACAGTGACTAGCCTTTTCCTGGCCTCAAGCGAGAAACAGGACTTGTTTCTGAAAAAGAACCCTAGCCTAACCCTCAGTTTTTTTAGCAGGTTATTGACATGAAGTTTAAAAGAGAGACAATCATCAAGCCAGATACCAAGGTATTTGTAACAGGCAACAACTTCAAGTTTTGTTCCTTGCGTAGTTACAATATCTAAAACAGGCTCTGGAGTCTTTTTAGCTTTTGAAAAGAGCATTACCTTGGTTTTCTCAACATTTAAAAGAAGCTTTAGTTCAGAGAGCTGAGTCTGAATAGTGTTAAAAACAGCTTGTAATTTAACAACAGCCTCTTTAATGGAGGGACCTGCACAATACATTACAGTATCATCCGCATAAAAATGTAAAGTAGCTTCATCCACATTATCACCTACGCTGTTGATATATATGGAGAATAAAAGTGGTCCTAAAACAGAACCTTGGGGAACACCATTAGAAATGTTTAACCACTCAGAAGACAGCCCATCAAAGTGAACACATTGGGACCTTTCAGAGAGGTAGTTCACAAACCACCCCACTGCATGGCTGGATATGCCAATACTGAGTAGTCTCTGCTTTAAGATGCGATGATCAACGGTGTCAAACGCTTTGGAAAGGTCAATAAACAGAGCTGCTTATTATCTAAAATAGTAGTAATGTCATTTACCACTTTCATTGTGGCAGTGATGGTGCTGTGTTTCTTTCTGAAGCCTGACTGATGTTTAGACAGGATATCATTTATACATAAAAACTCCTTTACCTGTTCACTCACTAAGCGTTCGAGCACCTTAGCCAGAACTGACAACTTAGAGATTGGCCTATAGTTATTTAAAATAGTTGCCTCCCCTCCTTTCAGTAAAGGCAAGACATAAGCAGACTTCCATACTTTTGGAATTGTGTTCGTGCTGAGGGAGAGGTTAAAAAGAGAAGTAAGAGGTGGAGCAATAAAATCTGCAGCTATCTTTAAAAAGAAAGGTTCTACGTTGTCCGGGCCAGCCGGTTTCCTAGGATCTAACTTGGATAATGCTTCATGAACAATACCAACAGTTAAAGGAGTAAAACTGAAAGGGTTTTCCAGACCACATTGTTCAGAGTCAAGGATTGGAGCGTTCACAGGAGCCACACAGCCAAACAGAGAGCCACAAGACACAAAATGCTTATTAAAACAATTTAGCATAGTAGCCCTGTCTGATATAGTGCCAGATGCTGTGGTAAGGCACGGAGGTAGCTCATTTGGGATATCACCAGTAGAAATCGATTTTATGGCTTTCCAAAATTTCCTAGGATTATTCACGTTTTCTGTGGTAACCGACAAATAGTACTTTGATTTAGCACTTTTTATTTGGGATGTGAAGCTATTTCTTAGCTGCCTAAAACGTAGCCATTCTACCTCTGAGCCTGATTTCCTAGCCTTAGCCCAAGCATTATTTCTCTCATGAAGGAGACTAGACAGCTCAGCAGAAAACCAGGGATTGTTTCGTCCCTTCACTCTAAATTTACGCAGAGGTGCATGTCTATCTATAATTTTCATAAAACCAAGATAAAAATAAGACCATGCAGTTTCTACATCAGCACACAAATTGATTCTACCCCAATCAAAATCAAACAGATCATGTAAAAAACCCTGCTCCACAAAGTGTTTTTTGTCTCTCTTTGTGATGATACGTGGTTTAACCTTTTGGACCTTAGTGTCCCTAATTGTGGCTACAACACAGTGGTCACTCACATCATTAGCAAATACTCCCACAGATGAGTATTTATGTGGAACATTTGTTAAAATTAGATCAATTAAGGAGGATTTATTTGGGGACTTAATATTTGGGCGAGTAGGACTGTCTATAATCTGGGTAAAATTCAATGAGGTACACAGGTTTTTAAAATCCTCTGACACAGAAGTTAACCAGTCCCAATTAAAATCACCAAGCAGCACTATTTCCTTGTAGGAAAGTTGCGATAACAGTTTTGCCAATGACGATAAAGAGTCCTTGACAGCCGAAGGGGCCCTGTAGCAGCCCACCACCATGAGCTGTTGACCCTTTGTTACCTCAATATTCACGGCTAAAAATTCTAGCTGTTTACCAACAGATTTGGAAACCATATTAGTTACACAAAACTTATTTTTCACATAAATGGCAACGCCACCACCTTTTTTAGGGCGGTCAGTACGATATACACTGTAACCATTTATGTAAATGTCAGAGGCCAAAATGGATTTATCTAGCCACGTTTCTGATAAGACAATGACATCAGCATCAGTAGAACTCGCCCAAATACGGACAAAATCTAATTTAGGTAACAGACTACGCACATTTAAATGAATTAAACCTAGCCCAGATCTAGATATAAGATCAGCAGGAGTAGCTATTTGACTAATACTGCTCGGTGGACCTGGATTTGGCTGGACATTTCCTGATAGTAACAACAATAAAAATACCAAGCACCTTTTCCTCTTAATCAACACACATACATTGTCAGCTGTTCTAGAGTCACCAGCAAACTTCGCGAAAGTGAGATTAGAGTTTAAAAAACAATTCTGAAGGACCATCGTGGCAGGCATGTGAGAAAGACAAACATTTTCCGAAATGAATGTCCGCGACAGTGCAACCAGCAATTGTTTGTGCAACACCTCCGAAACTGTACAGGGGATGTCCACTGCGGGCGGCAGAACATACCCGAATCCAGTAGATTGTTCAGGACGACTAGCGATCTTCTCCTTGTCCAGCACAGCCAAGAAAAGGCACAGCAGAAACACGACACCCGCCATTCTCCCAGTCCAGCACAACAGTATCCACGCTGTTCCCGGAGCAAGGTGGAGCAGGCCTCAGCTACAGCAGCACAGCAGAGCAGAGCAGGTGGAACCAGGCCTCAGCGGGCGGCAGCACAGCAGAGCAGGTGAAACCAGGCCTCAGCGGGCGGCAGCACAGCAGAGCAGAGCAGGTGAAACCAGGCCTCAGCTACAGCAGCACAGCAGAGTAGAGAAGGTAATCCCACCGCGTTACACCGGCTATTTAATCCACTTTACATCTCCGCCGGTAGCACAGGCTCGGAGAGGAGCGGCGATACGCGGTGTGAGTAGCGGCGAGAGGAGCAGCAAGAGGAGCGGCAAGAGGAGCGGCAAGAGGAGCGGCAAGAGGAGCGGCGATACGCGGTGTGAGGAGCGGCGAGAAGGGCGGCGAGAGGAGAGCCGGGACCACACTTCCGACTCTTTATCTCTGCAAGAGTTGCTCCCTCTCGTGCTAAATCCACTCGGCGGGCAAAAGTAGGATCCCAGAAGTGATTCGCCCAGTGTGGAGTGGCTCCTGAAACCCTTCCCGACGTGCCTTTAGTGGAACTCGGGTCCGCTGTGGTGGATGAGGTTGAACGTGGCCCTCATTCGGAACTCAGCAAAGGTGGATCACGTCTCAGCGCTGACGGCATGTAACCTGTTCCTCAGGTGAGTTTCAGAGTGAGCGGCGAGCAGCAGCAGCAGCAGCTGTGAGTGGCGAGCAGCAGCAGCAGCAGCTGTGAGTGGCGAGCAGCTGTGAGTGGATGAGCAGCTGTGAGTGGAACGTTTACATCAGTGTTAAAATGCTTGTCAACCTGTTTGATAAATGCACGTTTTGTTCAGCCGAATAATCTCCACATGTCTACCCTACTTTTATAATTTTCGAATCATAAATCTAATCGATAGATTATAAAAGGGTTTTAGGACGCGTCACTGCACCACTCTATAGAAGCCAACTCCATCGATCAAGCTTGCTGAAACTTTCTCTCCCTCTTCTTCTCATGCTCCCTGTCACTCTCCTTTAACTCCTCCGGTGACTTTCTTTTATTTGAAGATTGTTTTTTGCACGGCGCTTGACCGGTTACCGCTAGTATTAAAAACATTTGGCGAATGATTAGGTGGCGCGATAGTCTGTAGTGAAGGAGCGCGCTCCCGCTCCGCAGCAAACAGCTGTTTATTTTTCACCCAACAACGACAACCGACTCACGGAACGCTATGTTGTAGCGTTAATAAACGAAACAATTTAACTAAATTGCTTGTCAAGATACCAATACCACAGAAAACATTATTTTAAAGCAATATTTTTAGTGGCCCAAGCGGGCAAGTGGAAAATACGTTATGCTGGCCCGGGGTGTCAAGTGCTTCCGGGCCAGCGGGCCATTTAATGTCGAGCCCTGCCGGTTACCGGCCGGCCCACATCGTCCGACCGGCCCACTTCAGTACCGGCCCACCGGGATTCGTCCCGAACGTCCCGATGGCCAGTCCGCCCCTGGCTGTAACGATACACTAATCTCACGATACGATACACGATACGATACACGATACGATATATATCACGATATTCAGCCAACGATACGATTCGATACGATTCGATATAATTCGATACACTTACATCATTTTCTGAAAGATTTTAAAGGGACAGTGTGATTTTGGTGACATCTTGTGAGTGTTCCATTGACTTGGATTGAATTCAACTAAAAACTGAAAGCATCAATTATACAATATATGGCTCTGACTAGACAGAGTCTACAGCTTTCAAATGCTGGACAAACGTAATCAAAAGATGTGGTGAGTATTTGTTTCATTTATTGAAACAGTGCAAACTGTAGCTTACAAGCCATTTAAACATAAGTACATAAAGTGCAGTATCACAATGGACAATTAAAAGGTGCAGCAGGTGGCCTGTTCTGAACAGATTCTTATACAGCATTTATAGCTTAACACAGAATATGAGGTAGCCAATAATTCAAGTCACTAAGAACAACATTTAATGTCAAATGTACCTGCCAATAATTCAAGTCCAAAGGAGTAACATTTAAGCCAAAACCACTAAACAGAAAGGCTCCTCTCTACATAACTGCATCTACATTCTCTTCAGATTTTTGTTCAGGAATATAATCTGATCAACGTGGTCTGGGAGAAGTGCACTTCTCTGAGCAGTGACTATATCTCCGGCGGTAGAGAAGACCCTCTCCGAGGAGACACTAGTGCCAGGGATGCATAGGTACCTTTTAGCAAGGTGTGACAAGAGTGGATACTCATACTGGTGCTCCTTCCACCAGACCAGTGGATCTTCTTTCACTTCCAAGAGATCTGCCTCCTTGTAGCGGGCCATCTGCTCCTTGGCCTGGTTCTCTTGGGTATTTGTCTTGGGTTGTGCTCCACCACCGTATCGTTCACCACCAAGAAGGGCAGCCAGTGGACAAGACGGCTTTGGATTCCTGGGTGGAGGATGCTGACCTTCAAATAAATAAACAATAAAAACACATTATTTATAGTTAATCACATTCCATAATTCCTACTCAGAGGTTCAGATAACACAGTGTGCTTCACTGGATAACAATGGGTGATACTGACCTTGACTGCTCTCTCCTTCCTTGAATCGCACACCATCATCTACAGTCTCTTCTTCGGATGCCATCCCCTCATCATCAGCGCTACCATTACATGTTCCTGTGCCCTCTTCGACCACACTCCAAAGTGACAACTAAATGAAATAGGTCAACATGAAATGAAATTCATGAGCTTTCACTGCAATACATCTTTTAATTAGTGTATTTAAAATCTATGCCTTTAAAACTATTAACATTATAGTATTTATGCTTTTTAAACAATTTAATATTTATGCATTTTAAACAGTTAACATTGTAGGATTTATGCTTTTTAAACAATTTAATATTTATGCATTTTAAACAGTTAACGTTGTAGGATTTATGCTTTTTAAACAATTTAATATTTATGCATTTTAAACAGTTAACGTTGTAGGATTTGCCTTTTTAAACTTTGAACAATGTATTATTTAGGCCTATGCTTACTCTCCAGGAGACGTTACATAGGATACAAGGCCAAGGGTTAAACCTAGCAGTACCATCATTGCCTTACCTCTGATGGCATTGGTTGATCCTGAGCCTCTGCAATCAGTCCATCATAAACTTCCTGTCTTTGGTTCTCAGTCAGGAAGGGAAGACTTTTGAATCTTGGATCCATTGCTGAACATGCATGGAGAGTTGCCCTGAGGTCGATGTACCTCTTCTGAAGATCCCCAGACATGGCAGCCTTCATCTCTTTTATGACTGCAGATTCACCTTCGATCGGTTTCAGTCAATTGATCAGTGTGTCCTGGAGGGGTGCGATAACTGACAGCGTGGGGGTCTTCTCCTTGGACATGTACTGTGGAGCCTCCTTCATGGGCTTCATCGCGCTGACTATTTCTTCAGCTGTTGTCACGTCTGACTCAGTCAGTGTGCACAGATCCTTCTCGGTCTTCCTCACCTCACTCGAGAGCAGGGCTGCACAGATGGCCGGTTGTTGCTCAAGGAATCTTTCCAGCATGTCGTGTGCACTGTTCCACCTGTAGTTAAATAAAAGTAAGAAACTTTATTTATAGATTTATTTAAATGTATTTATTAATGACAAAATAAATTAGTAATAAAAACAAAATAAACAATTGAAAAGTAACTACGCACAAACCTTGTAACCACGTCCGGCATCAGCTTGTGCTCTGGTAGTTGTAGAAGCCTCTGTTTCTCTTTCAGCATGTGGTTAGCTGTGGTGCTTCGTCTGAAGAAGTTCACAATGCGTCTCACTCTTCCCAACAGGCGTGCGACTGCTGTGATTTTGAGGGCACGTTGTGCAGCCAGATTTAGGGTGTGTGCGTAGCATTTGACGTGAAGTGTGAACGCTGCCTCCTCAGCTGCTATTATCATATTTGACGCGTTGTCAGTGACAATTACTGGATCCTTTTCTGTGATTTCCCACTCAGCGAGGGCCTTTCTTAGATGTTCTGCCAGGTTGCATCCGGTGTGGCTCTCGGGCATGTCCCTCGTTTGTAATACATACGTAACAAGCTCCCATTCCTCGTTAATAAAGTGGGCCGTGATGGTGACATATGCTTCAGTTGTTCGCGAGTTCCACCCGTCGCACGTCAGGGCAACTCTCTTCGCTTTGCCCAGGGAGGCTTTGAACTATTAATGTGTTATACCAGATTTACGGAAATAATCTCAGCTAACTGACGATACAAACCATGTTTACCAAAACAAAACACAACACAAGTCTCATAAGAAGCATCTAAATGACCCATGAGCGAAAAATGCTAACGGACATTGGCACAGAACTCAAGATAAAAGTACCCTTATTACTTATCGTAGCTGCACATACAAGATATCCGATTAAAGCTGAGACTCCACAGATTATGTAGGTATATAGTATCATCACTGAGTGATCCGGACTCGCGACAGGGGAAGCAAATACAGTCATCACAACACGTACCTTTACGGAGCTTCTAGGGAGATCGTCTCACCACCGTAGCTGTCAATCTGATCAAAAGTCGTGTTTAATGGCATTAAAATGAGAAAAAACGTGGCTGAATCGGTTAATCCATAGGTTTTTAACGTCTATGTATAAAATAATGATTGAATTTATAATCCATAATTCAATTTTTATGTAAAAATCGGAGAGCAAATGCTAGCTGCTAATGGTAGCCACCACAGGTAGCTGCCGCTTTAAATGTTCCAACATAGCCGTTGTGCTTGTGTGATATGCCAACTCCATTTGGCAAAGACTGCAAATGACAATATCTTTGCGTTTTGGACTAACTTTAAAATATTCTCATGCTTTTGAAGACCTAGGGCGAGATGTTTTCGTTTGAGGGCTTCGGGCGCAATCCTGTGAGGAGGAGGTGGTAGCCGTTTCAGTCTCCATTGTGTTTGAAGTGCGATTGCGAACTGCTTGTTGCTTTGTTTACACACCTACGTGTGTGTAGCGACGCGTCGACGCGGAAATATGTCGTCGACGATATTTTGAAGTCGACGCGTCGCTACAGCACTAACGCAAACCTTGGTGAGGTGTTGGCAGGTTGGAACAGGATAGCGGGGCTCCATCGCGTTCACCATGCGCCGAAAGCCTATGTTTTCCACCACGGAATAAGGTCTAAAATCCTGACAAATAAAGTAGGCAATGGACTCTGTAATCTTCTGCGACCTTGGTGAAGTAGCAATTTGTCCGGGTGGTGACGTTGTAGGTGGGATCGTAGGTTAGTTGTATTTCCAGAGTATTTCACGTTTGTGTGACACAGCTTGCAAACCGCCATAGTTTTATCTAAACTGTCGCTTTCCTTCTTCTTTTTAAAGCCGAAGTGCTCCCACACATCTGATTTTAAGCACGAAGGTGCTGGGTTAATGTGTTCCGCCATTCTCCTGAACCGCTTCGCACTCACTGTGAGAAGAAGAAACCGGCGTCTGCTTATCTAGAAATGCTCTACAGCGACACTAGCGACTCGGCTGGCTGATGTAATCGCTCTTCATGCAAAGCGAACGGGGGGGGGATGGGCAGGGAGCAGAGTGCCAGGCGGAACACGGGGATTTGAATGGGACTTAATGTATCGATACCCGAGGCTGAAATATCGATACTTTCTCGAGAAACAAAATATCGATATATATCGCAGGATCGATTAAATTGCACAGCCCTAGTGTCAGTGGAGTGGGATGTTCTAAAGCCAGATTGAAATTCATAGATTAGTTTCTTTTCCGCGAGGTACTTTTCGACCTGTTCATATACTATTTTTTCCATGACTTTCGAGATGGAGGTAAGTATAGAAACAGGGCGGTAGTTGCCTGGGTCCAATTTGCTGCCCTTTTTGTGCAGGGGGGTTACTCTTGCAATTTTGAAGTCTTTGGGTACTTTTCCCTGTTTTATGGAGAGGTTAATTATGTGAGCTATGACTGGTGAGATGGCGGTTGCTGTGTCTCGAAGGAATTTGGAGGGGATATTGTCGTGGCCAGTGGCCTTGTTAGGTTGGAGGGCGCTCAGTTTAATGAGTACCTCTGCTGTTGTTACCCTTGCTAGACTGAAATTATCTTTGCGTACCCCTAGGTTTTTGTAGTAGGTCATGATGTGATCTACTCCAAAAAGCCCTGAGTGGGAGGGTAATTTCTTTACAAGAGTTGTGGCTATGTTTGTGAAAAAAATGTTCAAGTACTTGGCCACATCCAGTTTGTCTGTGATGAGCCTGTTATCTGTCTTTATGTTTAAGTTCGAAAATCTCGTTTTGAGTTTTTTACTGCAGCCAAGCTGGTTATTGAGTAATTTCCAAAGTTCCCAGGGTTTATTTTTGTTTTCCTCAGTTTTGACATTGATGAAATTCTTTTTGGCAGTTTTGATCATGGAGCTTACATAATTTCTTAGTCTGTTTCTCTCAATTTTTAGTTCAGTCACGTGGGCCTGGAGTTCACTGCTCGTGCTTTTGGAAAGCATTGACTGACTTTTATGAAACTCAGAGCATTTTTTGTCTCTGGTTTTCATGGCGGTCAGTATGCCGGAGTGCATCCACGGCTCAGCGCGATTTTTTTTATCCTGGTTGTTCTTAGGGGGGCCAAATCATTGAGCATTGCAGATAATTTGTTTTTGAAACCAAGCCATGTTTCTTCAACTTGTGTACCACTGAGCTCATCTGACCAGTCCAGGCTCTCCAGTTCTAGGTTAAAGGCCTCGCTAGAGTAGTTTTTGAGGTCTCTAGATATGACTGTTTTGTGACAGCCGGCCCTTTGTTTTAGCTTTTTGCGGGTACAGAATATCATATAATGATCACTTAAACCGCATGCTATAACCCCTTTACTGGAGATCCTGGACTTGTCAGAGGTCAGAATGAGATCAATGGTAGTCTGTGTTGTTTCACATACTCGGGTGGGTTGGGTGATTAGCTGGCTGAAGCCGTGCAGATCACAAATCCTACTGAAGGACTTGAAGACGGACGTGTCTTTACGTTGCATATCCGTGTTCCAGTCTCCAACAATAATTGTCTCTACACCCCCCACGTCAGCCAAACACCCATCTAATGTATCATAAAAGTCACTCTGTTCCGGTGGTCTATAGATTGTCCCGACTATTACAGATTTAGCATTGTCAAAAATAATTTCAACCCACACAGATTCAATATTTTCATGATGCAGGTCAGTACGGTTTTTGAAATTGGTGTCTTTATGTATGTACATGCAGACACCACCTCCATTCACGTTCCTGTCCCTTCTCACTACAAGATAATCTTCAATTTCAATCTCTGAATTTGTAATGGAATTGTCCAATTTGGTCTCAGAAAAGCATAATATGCTTGCCTTACCGTTCATGAATAGCTGCCTGAGTTCAGCCAGTTTGTGTCTCAGGCTGTTAGTGTTCAGATGAAAAATATGTAGTCCATTTTTGTTGCTTAAATGCACAATGTCGTCAGCTTGCAGATATTTGTCTTTGTCCGTTACAGCAACCGGCTTGCGGCCTGCCCAGGGCTCGAGCTTAAGGACGTCCCGTCGTCCCGGGGCCGAAAAAAATAGTGTCGGGGAGGATACAAAATAATTTTGGGACGAATTTGGGACGAGAGTTAAAATAAAAATATCCTGCTAACTCTACTACAAACGGCGATGAAAATGAAACCGACTGCACGTTTTGTGTAGCACACAGATATTAAACCTCCTTATTACATGGCTTAGTTGAATACTCGATTCTGATTGGTCAATTCAGAACACGTGACACGTTGTTAATACCGAACAGACAGACCGCTGTCAAGGACTTATTGACCGTTGTTAAGGACGCTCACATCTTCAGAAAGAAGTCCGGTCGATTGAACTGTATACAGTTGGGCCGAAAAGCAAACTGCATGCAGTTTGCTTTTGGAACTGGGACAAGAAAAACAGCGGAGAAGTAACGGGGCAGAAACCCTCCTTTTTACGCAGCGGTCCAGACATAGACATCAAACGGCGACACATATTCACTTGCCAGTTACTTTGTCATTAGGGCAGGGATATCTAGATACTTTCCAATGTTTGACATCATGAATTGTGCTACTTTTAAAGCAAGGAGCGATGTTTTCAAATCTTTTTCAAAGCTCCTCAAAAACGCAAGCAGGTCCTACCGTTGGCTTTTCAAACTGACAAGAGACGCTCTCACTGTTTTTCAAATGTAACAGTTTGAAAAGCAAGCAAACTGTCTGATTGTCTTTAGTTTTCCGCTGTCGTGTGATAGCAACATGGAGGATTTTAACATTCATTTTAATATATTTGGAGAGCACAGTAATTTGGAGTAATAGTTAGTGGCTGATGAGTCCCCAGTGAAGAAAAGAAAAAGACAAGAGGGACAAGAAAACAGCGGAGAAGTAACGGGCAGAAACCCTCCTTTTTACGCAGCGGTCCAGACATATACATCAAATGGCAAAACATACAGTGTGCAGTTACTTTGGCATCAGGGCAGGGATATCGAGATACTTTCCAAGGTTTGACATCATGAATTGTGCTACTTTTAAAGCAAGCAGCGATGTTTTCAAATCTGTAATCAGAAAGCTCCTCAAAAACGCTATCGAAGCAGTTCCTGCCGTTGCTACGTTAGTTCAAACAGTAACATCGGACTATTTTTCTTCGCGGATGCATGTCAATTTAAATCAATACATACAACTATTTTTTAAATCAATAAAATCATTTTCTAAATCCATAAAAGCATTTCAATTAATATTGGGAGTCATAACGTTACTTTGTTGAGAATGTGGCCATGTAATAAGCGGGATAATGTGCAGCGACTTGGTCATTATGGGGAAAAGAACACCTTCATGCCGATCTAGATCCCTCCGCTTCGCGTCGGGCTCCTGATCAGCCTGTCGGTGTTCTTTTCCCCATAATGACCGCGTCGCAGCACATTATCCCTTACTTGTCAACATAAACACACACGCACAAAACATTTAGCAACCCGCGAAATACACACACATGTAGCCACTGCTGTGCCGCTGGCTGTCAGCCAGCCGCCCAGCTGGCTGTGCCCACAAATTCCTGGTCCGCAAATTCGCGCTCTCTATGGTCTAGCCCAGTGGTTCCCAAACGGTGTGCCGCGGCACACTGGTGTGCCGTGAGCCAAGTCCGGGTGTGCCGTGGGATTTTGTGACAACCATACGTTATTATTGCAATATACAACTACACAAAAATAATAATTTTTTAATTTACTATATCAGTACTTTGTAGGTTTATATGTACGGAATCTGCGCGACTTGCGCGTCCACATCTCGACGTGCAGTGCTGCATACACATGGCTGAGTCAGCGATAACTCTCGAGGGGTGGAGGTATGCCCATTATTTTGAGTTCATCCGAAGAATAGACAGGAATGTGACGGTGAGGTGCAAACTGTGTCCAGGCCAGAAGCTGTTATCCACTGCTGTAAACACCACGTCAAACCTCAACAAGCAGCTGCAAAGAACACATGCTAAGGTGGAGCTACCGCACAGCTATTTGTTGTTTGTTTATATCACAGTCTGTTCTTCTTCTCTGTCTTCCGGTTGTTGCCTGTTTTGAATGACGAATACACACTACCGCCGCCTGCTGGTAAGGAGAGTTATTGCCACTCACGCATGCGCAGTTCGTACGTGCTCGGCTGAAGTCTTTGTGGTGTCTGGTTCCAGTGCAACACATGGCCAACACGCAGGAGAACACGCCGACGCAACAGAGTGAGCAGAGATAGACTGCGCAAAATATACAGATAGCAGGAGACAGAGGACAGCCATGGTCAGATAGGAAAACATTCAGGATCTGGATCAGTCTTATGACAATGGAAACTGAACTAAAGAGAACATTTGAAACTTTAGCAGTCTGCGTGATCTGCCTGCAGGAAGGGGCGGGCCGGCCCTGCGAGTAAAGTAACGAGTAAAGTAACGAGTTACTTTATGTAGAGAGTAACGAAGTAGTGTAATATATTACTTTTTTTAAAGTAATATGTAATATATTACTTTTTTTAAAGTAATATGTAATATATTACTTTTTTAAAGTAATATGTAATATATTACTTTTTTTTAGTAACGACCCCATCTCTGCTGAAATGTTACATTTTATAATTTGTAGTTCAGGACCATGGACAATGCAGCTTCCTTGCATTGACAGTTCTCTGTGCTGAATTGCCTTTGTCTCATTTTTAATGTTGTGACCTGTCTGGTTTAAATGAGTGTGTTGCTGCTTTGAGGAAGCCTAATTTGATAACGTTTCAAATTAATTTCTGAAATATTTCGTTAATAAATATTTCACAAGTAATATAGTTGTCTTTGTCACATTTTATTTGGCATTAGTAAATAATTATGCACATTTACCGATATTTTACATGATATGAGTGATAACACGTGTTATAAGGGCTGTTTTGCACAATAGGTGTGCCTTGAGATTTTTACTTGTCCTTTGGTGTGCCTTGGGCACAAAAAGATTGGGAACCACTGGTCTAGCCAGATTAATATAATATGGCTCTGGGTCTAGCTATGTACTGAGTGTGTGTATTTCGCGGGTTGAGTGATGTACACTGACAATGGCATCCCGTGGAGGAATTCTGAAATGTTTTACCGTTACATCACAAAAACGCACAGCAGAACCAGACCCTGGAGCGCCGGCCTCTTTATTTACTTACTCCTCTTCATCCCCTATGAGTAATAAGGCTGAGATGAGAACCCTCCATCGTATTTAGTCCTTAGCAATATGCTGCGCCTCTCCCCATGTAGGGATGGGTACCGAGCCCCGGTATTAAACGGGCCCCGGGCCGGAATTATTAAAGACAGTGGTAACGTTAAACTCCGACGTTATCAGACTTTTTATCGGTACAGGAGACATTTAAAAAATATGTCATGTATTATTGCTACATACACATTATATTGCAGTTTTAGTTTCACCAACTCCGTTTCTAATATGCAATAAGACTAAAACATGCGTCTATGATGTATTTTCGAGCTTTCCAATCCAGATGAGATCTCTCTGTCCCGTCTATGTGCGAGGGGGCGGGGCAGTTTGTAAAGGTCTCCTGACTGTGTTACAGACTGTCATCCTGGTTAGTGGTTACTCTGGGTTCTGTCTTCAGGACACAGTGTTGGATTTTTTTTGATAATTGGATGGGACTTGATTGGATTCAATATTAGAGTAATTTTCTCGTTTGTGTGTTTGTTTAAATATATTTGGCCTTTGTTTATGTGATTGAATGATTTACTAAAATAAAAAGGTTGATGAATTATCATCTAATGATTTGTATGATGTTTTATTTATGTTAAAGGTCACTTTGAATGATTTTAACGAATGATAATGTAGAAGAAAAGAAAAAAAAAAATTCGGGACGGTCCACATTAATTTCGGGACGGCTTGGATTGTATTTCGGGACGGTTCCGGGAGGATGGGGAAAAAAGTTAGTCGAGAGCCCTGCATCCTGGTCGTACGACTGGGACGCTTACACATGAGGGAGTTTCAGCGCTGGGTGGCCGCCCTAAAACTCTCCGTAATGGCACTGCACCACTAGCTGCACCCAACTTTTCTAGTACGAGGTGTGCCCATGGGTGCTGTCCTTTCACGGAAAGTGGTCACCACGGACGCATGTCTGACAGGTTGGGGAGGTATTTATGAAGGTCGCCCGGTGAGGGGTCTCTGGAGCAGAGACCTCCAGCGGGCGCACATAAATTACCTGGAGCTGTTAGCGGTGTTTCTCACCCTAAGACGCTTTCTGCCTTTCCTCAGGGGACATCACGTCCTCGTGAGAACAGACAATACGACCACAATATCGTATATTAACCGCCAAGGGGGTTTGCGTTCTCTCCAGTTACACACACTGGCGTGCAAACTTATCCTATGGAGCGGTAGACGTCTCCTCTCTGAGAGCGACACACGTACCGGGAGTGATGAACCTCGGGGCAGATCTACTGTCCAGAGGTACACCACTTTATGCAGACTGGACTCGAAATCCAAGGATTGTGAGCCAGCTGTGGGTGCGTTACGGCAGAGCCGCGGTGGATCTGTTCGAAAGACAACGCTCAGGGTCAGCTGTTCTTTTCGATGCGTGATCTGAATGCACCGTTAGGCGTGGATGCACTCGCGCACGATTGGCCCCCGGGCCTTCTGTACGCGTTTCCACCCCTGGCTCTGATACCTCCAACTCTGGCCAGAGTGAGAGAGCAACGCCACACACTTATTCTGATAGCTCCACACTGGCCAGCTATGTACTGGCAAGCGGAGATATATCAGCTGCTGTGCGGGCAGCCATGGCAGCTCCCACTACGCAGGGACATATTGTCCCAAGCGGGGGGGGCGATCTTTCACCCACACCCAGAGCGCTTGGCTCTATGGGCCTGGCCCGTGAGTGGTACAATCTAAATCCAGTGTGACATGAAGCTGACCATGGCAGCTGCAAAGCGAGCCAGTGGCACTCATGCGTTATCTGTACAGTCTTCAGGCACTCGGTTCGCCCCAGGGCAAACAGAGTGTGGTTGAAGCCCAACCCTGCCTTTATTTTAAGGCGGTTGGTTCAGGTACCATATTTGACATTGAGGCATCCTCCCCGCCACTGTATTCCTCTGGGGAACAGCGGCCGGATTTGCCGTATCCAGCCCGTGCTTTATGCACGGACAGGGACAGATCAGGGGTGCTTCCTCATAATGACCAAGCCCCTTGTGTCCTGGGCTATCCCTTATAAGGGCAAGCCTGTTACTAAGCAACGGCTCTCCCACTGTTTGGGGAAGCAATTGCTGTGGGGCCCTTACGAGTCAGAGTTCGCAGGCACCCTCGGGTTCGCAAGTTCTTTTGAGGGTCTGGCTGCATATTGGGTTCTGTCCAGGATGTCTCCCATCCAAGACATTGGTGCAAGCGACGAGCTGGTGCAAGCGGCGAGCTGGTGCAAGCGGCGAGCTGGTACTCGCTGCTCACTTTTGTCCGCCTTTTTAACAGTCTGGACGTTCTACTCCCAGTTTGACTCAAGCAGTGCTGGGCACCTGGTTGAGTCGGAGCCCTACCTGTTAAAGTTCTGGTCGGTTTGGTGATTTTCGAGATAAGCTCGTCTGGCAATACGGGAGCTACAATTTCCCATAGTGAGACATCGAACGGAGTGTTATGAATGAGAACTATAGGTTACTTACGTAACCCCAGTCTCAGAGTAACATGAAGTGAGATGTCTCACCAGACGGCCCTCCTTGCTATAGTGAAGCGAGAAGAGGTGCTTATTTTGAATGACGCATGCGTCGTGGCGCAAGCTACTTATAGGGGGTGAATTCCCTGACGCTGACGTCAAGATCACCAGCCAATCAGGATTGGCGTAATGAGATTGATGCTTCTGTTTGCTCCGCGATGAGGCGCATCCCATAGTGAGACATCTCACTTCATGTTACTCTGAGGCCTGGGGTTACGTAAGTAACCTATAGTTTCTCATGCAGCGCGCTAAACAGTGGGCGGGGCAGCCGGGGCTTCAGGTGATTATGCAGCAGCTGATCTGATCTCTCTCTCTCGCATCCGGTAAACACGCGTTTATGTCCATATCGATCAGATCCAGCTCTCCTGATCGGCCTTTATAGAGAGCACAGATCAAACTATTATGAGTGAATATCGGCCGTTAATGAACGGCGGCCAATCGATCGGAGCATCGGACATGGCATCGGCAGGTTTGGTATTTACCGCTTTTTATTACATTTTACCAGCTAAAAACCGGTAATTACCGGCTAACGGAAACCCTGGTGTACAGAGGCTTTGGATAATTAACTTTTGGAAGAAAATAAGTTCATTGAATTTTAAGTTTAGTGAGTACATTATCGATATAACGTTAATTCTTGATGAATGATGAAAGGTTACTTAAACATTTTTTTCTTAAAAATAGTTTGGGCCCCCATGGTGAGGGTGTTAGGGGTGGCCAGGTTTCAGCTGGGGGCCACGGCCACCCCCCAGCTCCGCCACTGTGACCAACACCTTCGCCACTGAAAACACTCTCATGAATATTACATACATACATACAAGGGAAATGGAGGAGAGTTTGAGTGAGAGTAGTTTTTTTTTCAGTTTTATCTTTATTTATTTTATTTATTTAATAGTTTATTTGGCAGGGACAATGCACAGTAATGACCACTTAAAACATTCAAATGTATCAAGCGTAACAGTGCCAGATTTAGCTTTGAGCTCATTTCCATCCGCAGTCCCTCACATAAAATATTTAAGAAAATTACATTTTACAAACATAGCAAAAACAAAATACATGATATGCAAAAAGTGCAAAAGAGCAAGAGCAGCATACAGTACACGAGTATTTACCACATGGCAGTACAATATAGCAGTTACGACATATAAGGTGTCGTAGCGTATTTTTTTAAACCATACGAATATATATGGCCAGTTTCTCTAGTCTGACTCCAATTTTCTTTCATTTGCAGTAATGTTTTTGCTAATGCATTCAGCATTCCCCATTAACTGCTCATCCGTAGGTTCAGAGAAAGTGCATAATCCTGTTAAAGAGCGTCAAAGTCATTTCACAGTCAGAGATTTTTTGTCTTTAAAATTCACACCGTGCTGCAGAGAGAAAAATTGAAGCGCCACATGCAATTATCCTCCCCGGCGTGGATCAGAGATGTTTGCGGGGAGCTCGGGAGTTCAACTTTGAACTTTAGTTTGAGTTGTTCGAACCGGGTATCCATATTTAATCATCATAGTCAGGCAGATTTACCAAACAAATGAAAGTATGTTGTTACAGCAAACACAGGCAAAGCCTCTAGATGCGTGGCCTAGATCCAAACTTTGACAGCATCGACAAAGACAGTTCTTATAGTTCAGAGAAGCGCTGAGAACTGCACTCTCCAGGCCACCCAGTGTCTATAAAAATACTCCACAAAATCTTCTCAAGGCATAAAAGCCAGACTGTTTTTGAGTCATATCAGTTTCAATTTAGCTAGACTACCACTGTGGCGTGAGTTGAATCCTTCCTGTTGGTGCAGAGCTTTGCGTCGGCTGTGACCAAAATCAAAATTGTCCAGAGACAACAAAGAATTAGACGCAACGCTTTTCCTTTTAACTCAAGAGGCCTGAGTGTATTTACGAGGCTACATTATTAAGAGAGGATGTTTAAATAAGATTAGCCCAATTACGTTGAGGCTGCGGCCCCTTTGTGCCAACACATCAGACACTTTTTTGTTTGTTTATTATTCTATCTTTCGTGCTAAAATAGAGTACAAGCTCAAGCTGCTCTGTAATCCAGTCAACAATGGAACATGTTGTTACAACTGCAGCAGAAAAACACAAGAATGAGGGCAGAGAGAATAGGAGAGCATGTAGAGCTCAGCAAAAATAGAAGGGAAAATCGAGGAGGATGCATTCTCTGCTGGAGGGAGGAATAGACAGATATGGTGAGCCAGTGCTGTATTTTTCTATCACAGCAAACACACAAACATAAGAACTCCCGCATACATACACGTAAACAAACCATCCAGGAAACCACATCCCAGTCCTGCTTCTCTCCCTTTTATTCCGCCCTTTACAGCGGTAACAGATACGATTAGTGGAGTTTAATGAGCTCTGCAGAGATGAGTGTTGCTGGCTGCTCTCTGCTTCACGGCTACAGAACCCCCGGAGTTCAGCTCCTCTGATCCACTGATGTGTGTTCCTGTTCTCTGCCTCTTTATCAGCAGCATGCAAATCCTCTGCTGGGACTGGAGGTGGGAGTTTCGGTTGCATGATGTGCAGTTGTGTACAAACATGCATAATGGTGTATGTGCAACGTCTTTATGGTGTTAACGTGGTGTGTGATTTATATTTGGGATTTATAGTACACAGTGTTCTACTCTATGCCGTGCCACAAGCAAGAAAGGGCTGCAATTGATGATTACGTATTTCTTTATTTTTTTTAAAGGGTAGTTGTGGTTAGGGTTACGTCTATGATTAGTCCAAATAAAATGAGGCCAAAACATGCCCGAAAAATGCCCATCACTAGCCAAATATTACGTGCTCAGATTCAAAGAAATCCTCACAAACAGAAGATAATAAACATATTTTCTCAGTTAAAGTCTGAAACAATTAATCGGTTGTATAAATGTAATAATTGGACTGTCAGCATGCGCTTCTTAATGTCTTTAACGGGTCAGAATATAGTATATCCCTCCTGAAACGGTAACCTTGATGCCAGGTGGTCAAGTTAAGATTAGCTCAAATCAACAACTGTCGACAAAAGTCTTAATCAGGAATAGTAGCAATTTCAATGATCAGTGGTGCGTGAGGTCTGTTCTTGCTAAAATATGTTTTATCTTTTTCATTCATTTGATCTATGAATCCGTTTTCTTGCATATTTTATGACGATGCTTATTGTGCCTCTTCTTCAGTGAAGGTTTTCTTTTGATGGCTCACAAGTCTTGACACTCAAAACCCACAGAGAACTTCTTTAAACACGTCGAACATCATCACACATCAAGTGCTGAGCCGTTATAACATCATCTAAGGCTGAAAGATAATATGCTGAAAGAATCCTCTTATAAGTGTTAAACATCACGTTCCTATCAGGTCATATATTATCACTCTGACAGACTCATACTAGATATACATGTAATGATTGGTTGGTTCTCTTTGCTCTTTATCTTTTAAGATGTGAGGCTTTGATGGAGTTGCCTTCATTTCACAGAGTATTTAATTCAAATGCATGTGCTGTAAACAAACTCGGACTACTTCAGTTCACAGGCATTCAGATTAACAATATGCCAATACTGCCAGGGGGCAGTGTTGTATAGCAGTTTTGGATGCTGCATCTCCTCAGTCAACATCTATGGCATACATTTACGTCTGATTCTTTTTAAACTCATCCGTAGTCAGTTTTAATTTGCATCATTTGATTATCATTGATAAATATTTGATTTATATGTTTCTTTCCTGTCTTCTTTTCTTCATTCATGGGCCTGCAACAGCTTCAGTCTTTGTCAATACAAGTTAGATGTTATGTTATCATCACTTTTTTTGTTTTAGAGTTTATTTGACACTGTTTTTGTTGCAGTAATTCAGAGACTAGAGTTTGCCTTAAATAACAATAATGTTAAGATTATTTTAGAGGTGCAGACTGTGCTCTATAATGCGCACACTAAACCACATGCATGGCTTCCTGTGAAGCACGAGAGGAACTAGTTGCATTAATAATATTACCCCAAAAGGAATAGTCCCGCCTAGGGCTGCACGATTTGGGGAAATAATCGAATTGTGATTTTTCTGACAGATATTGCGATTGCCATTCGATTTGCGATATTTGTTTTTAAGCGACCCAATGGAAGTTTATTGTAAAATGCGGCCATAGCTCCGGCTAGGAAGGTCGTATCAACGTGCTCCCGTCTCTAGCACCCCCGCAGCCCGAGCTACGAGTGAAAGAACTAAACTTACATGAAACTTCCGTTGGGTTGCTTTAAAGTCAAGCTTCAGTTTAAGAATCACCCTGTAATAGAAACATGTGATGGAGCATTACTAACCTGACTCAGATGGTTTGTTAGGGTTAAACCATCTAGGAAAGCTCCATTGGAAGCCATTTGGAAAAGTATTTCAAAAATACTTGGCAGGTGATTGGATCAATCTGTCTATCACCTACTATCATGGGCCACTTCTGATTGGTTAACAACGGCTGATACATTTGGAGCACAGCACTTCTGATTGGTATGGATGACTGACACACAAGAAGAACAAAAACGGAAAACACGCAGGCTTTGAGATTTGATAATGGCATCATTTAAAATCATGATTTCGATTTAAAATCGATTAATCGTTCAGCCCTAGTCCCACCTGAAATTAACCCAATAATGTGGCATAGATACATTAATGCAATCTGAGTATCATTACATAATGTTGATTTAAAAAAAATACATAAAAAAACTATACATCATCGAGAAAGCATACAGTAATGTCAGTTTGATGTTTTTTCAGTAACATTTTGGTTTTTGAAGAGGTCCAATACTCAGCCCAACCATTATTCATCACCTGGCCTATCAATTGTCATCACTGACTTCAGACTGTTTTATCTGACTTTATCAGAGCTCCATCAACCCCTCAGAACTTCAAATGCTGCTGGAGCTTTGATACCTCAACACTGTTCTTTCCCATCCACTTGGCCCGTAGGTGAATTAGTGCCAGAATCAAATTCTAAATAATACATTAAAATAGGGATTTTATGATAATGTTATTCACATTCTGAAGTGAAATACCGACTATGTTCTAAAACAGGGATTACAATTGATAGAATTACACAACTGCACATGATTGAACATTACGCCATCACTTTATATGCAGATTTGCAAAGTGACAGTTTTCGATAGCGAAGAAGAAGTTGGCTCCCCCAAGTTCAATAAAGAACTCTATGGATTCTTTCACAGCTCAGTGAATAGCAGCAAACGCAAGTCTGACATCAGAACCCTCAGAACTGAATTTTGGCTCGTCACCTACCATATTTCGTGACATTTCTCCAAGATTTCATGTGTGCTGTGAAGAATTCCCATGAAATAAGCCCCTTTTATCTCGACATAAGCCTGACTTTCTGCACCCTATTCTATTAGGTTTACTGCATACATTTTTTCATAAATGTTTCATCGGTAGTGATCTTATTTCGGCTGGTACCCAAAGTTGTCCCTACAGAGCAGATAAAGCCTGACAGGGCATCTCTGTGGCCTCTCATCCTCGTTGTTCAGCTCCATAGGAGGACTTGTGAGGCACTTTGTAATGTGTCTATGCAGGCGAGACACCATGGAAAGAAAAACAATGACAGAAAGAAGACAAAGTGAAGTAACAGTGGAGGGCTCAGCAACTACTGCAATTTTAGCTTTCTGTTTCTTTAGCACATTCATCCCTGCCTCTCAGATTTTATGTTTGCTGAAGGCGAGCTGTGGGGAGAATCTATTTCAGTTTGCACAAGGAGACTGCTGAGACACGGGGATGTGTCTCTCGCAGGTTCATAGTTTGTCTGAGAAAAGATGCGTGATGTATTTGATTGCTTTTTGTTAATGTGAATGCGCAATGATTACGATTTTTGCGACTGGACAGTCAATATTCGAAGAACATATTGTGTGTGTGTGTGTGTCTTTCATAATCAATGGCTCTGCATTTTAATCTTATTAATGATGTTTACATATTCTATGTAATTAATGTTAATTTAATTGACCCTGTCAGAGAGGGGGTTATTTTACAATGTATATTATTGAGTTTAAGGTTTACCGTGCTTTTGAACTGGACTGTATAATATTGAGAGTGGGGCTACAGTTTCCGATTACTTTCTTGAATATTTCCTTCATTGTTTGTAGCCTTTATTTAACCAGGTGAAAGCCCCTTGAGATCAACATATCTCTTTTTCAAGGGTGACCTGCAGGACATTAGTTACACATGTAACATAAAAACAACAGAACAACAATAAGGATGACATACAACATAATGTACAGGGTACAGTTTACAAACTCTATTTACTGTACACTGACAGGTACCATGAGTATCAAACAGCATGTCACCCAGCCGAGTTTTAAAATGATGCAGGGGAATCAAAGTGCTCAGTTTTAAACATGTTTGCAGACTGTTCCAATTTAGTGGAGCTGCACAACTACAAGCTTTCTTCCCTAAGACAGTCCTAGCACTTGGCACATTTAATAAAACAACATCATGAGATCTCAGGCAATACGTACTTTCAATTCATCGAGAGATCAGAGAGCAGATATAAAAAGGTAGTTTACCCAACATGGCTTTATAGATGAACATTTACCAATGACTGAGCCTCCATACAGTTAGTGAAGGCAGACCTGCCTTAGCATACAGGGTACAGTGATGAGTAAGTGCTTTACAGTTAGTAACAAATCTCAGGGCACTGTGATAGGCGGCATCTAACTTTTCCAGGCAATGGGCAGGTGCATTCATATAGATCAAATCCCCATAGTCCAGCACAGGTAAAAAGGTCACAGTGACTAGCCTTTTCCTGGCTTCAAAAGAGAAACAGGACTTGTTCCTGTAGAAGAAACCTAGTCTAACCCTCAGCTTTTTAAGCAGATTAATTACCTGAAGTTTAAAAGTAAGACAATCATCAAGCCAGATACCTAGGTATTTATAACGGGTAACCACTTTGAGTACTTGTCCTTGCATAGTAACAATATCCAAAGCAGTGTCTGTAGTCTTTTTAGCTTTAGAAAAGAGCATTACCTTGGTTTTATCAACATTTAAAAGAAGCTTTAGTTCAGAGAGCTGAGTCTGAATAATGTTAAAAACAGCCTGTAATTTAACACCAACCTCCTTAATGGAGGGACCTGCACAGTACATCACGGTATCATCCACATACAAATGTAAAGTAGCTTCATCCACATTTTCACCTAAACTGTTGATGTAGATGGAGAATAAAAGTGGACCTAAAACAGAACCTTGAGGAACTACTGAGTAGCCTCTGCTTCAAAATGCGATGATCGACGGTGTCAAACGCTTTGGAAAGGTCAATAAACAGAGCTGCACAACTCTGCTTAGTATCTAAAATACTAGTAATGTCATTCACCACTTTCATTGTGGCAGTGATGGTGCTATGTTGCTTTCTGAAGCCTGACTGATGTTTAGACAGGATATCATTTGTACATAAAAACTCCTTTACCTGTTCACTCACTAGGCGTTCGAGCACCTACGCCAGAACTGACAATTTTGAGATTGGCCTATAGTTATTTAAAATAGTTGCCTCCCCTCCTTTTAGCAAAGGCAAGACATAATCAGACTTCCATACTTTTGGAATTGCATTTGTGCTGAGGGAGAGGTTAAAAAGAGTAGTAAGAGGAAGAGCAATAAAATCTGCAGCTATCTTTAAAAAGAAAGGTTCTACGTTGTCCGGGCCAGCCGGTTTCTTAGGATCTAGCTTAGATAAGGCTTCATGAACATTGTTTGGTCTATAAAAATGTCAAGAGCATGAACAATGCCATCTCCGTTTCGCAAAGACCAAGACGAGGTCTTTAAAACTCTTATTTTGCTTGACTAGAATAATATTTTGAAAGGGGATACTGTAGAAGCAAATATTTACATTTCAGAAGTGAGCTGCACTTTTGGTATTTGTACTTAAAAACATGTCTTTAACAGATGCCGATTTATTTTTATGTTGATCAACTTATTGATTAATAGACTAATTGTTTAAGCTGTAGGTGTTTTTTTTCGTTTTGGCAACCCCATTTACAAACACAAGAAGGGAGAATGATCAAAAACCCATGATTAAAATGACAGTTTGTTATTCAGAAGGGCCTGCATGTTAATGGTTTGGACAGTAGAGGGCACTAAGAGTCAGCGTCTGAACTAACATCTGCCAAAGCTTGAGGGAAGCAGTGAAAAGGCTTCACACAGAGCTGCTGATGTGCACCTGTGTGGTTACCACACATAGGTACATTATACAGGAAGGTAGCAGGAAGAGAATATGTGACCTTTTGCCTTTTGGAATCCACCACATAAACATGTCGGAACAAACCCCAGCTTGAGGTGATGCGCTGTATGAGAGAGGTGGCTGGAGTGTCTGTGAACCCGGCGCTCACGTATTCAAACATCTGACGGCTGCTCCAATCTCACTGCCAGGGGACACGCTCTGCCTCTTCACCCCCCCTCTTTCCCCTCTTATCTCTGCCGCCTTCGGTGGCGACTTGTCAAATTTCCTCCTCAAAGCTTGTTAGCTCGGAAATGTCAGCCACGGTTAAAGATTTTTATTTTGGTTATGTAATGCATTAATCTATGCGCTTGCTCTTTTTTTCTCCGTGTGTGAAAGAGGCTTTATATTTACATCCTGAAAAGACCCTATCCAGATTCTTGGCCTAAACTCATCCTACTCAGTATGGACTTAGCAGGTTGGATATATTTTAATTTGCCGGAAATGTGCCAGGGCATTGCTTCAGCAGAACATGAGATTTAATGTTTGAGAGTCTGTATCAGGTGGCCTCTTCATCACGGCACCTTTGACTCCCTTTATAAGTGTGACATTTTAGCAAAGTTTAAACACTGGAGAGATGGATAATGACACATTGGGGGTTTGTATAGCCGCTCATGAAAAATACAACAGAGATATTTATGCTAAAAAGGCACAAAAATATGGAAATGGCTTTTTCTCACACTCTTTCCTTTTCCGCCATGTGGGTGGCCTCGGAAATAGTTGTGGTGACCTTTCAGAGGCTAAGGGGGATTAATGGTAAATGGATTGAGGAAGTGTGTGTGTGTGTGAGTGTGAGAAGGAGGAAATACAGTGGGGCTAGCTATTTTTTTATGTGGAAGCCCGGAGAGGAAACCTGAAAGGAGAGGTTTGCCAGGGACACACAAGAGCAAGGAAACAAAAACAGGATGGCTCTCAGGCCGACACGGAACATTCTGGACCAGAAAGGGCGTTGACAGAGAAATCAGTGTGACAGTCGGAAACCTCGTTCTCCCAATGTTATCTCTGCTGTTCCTGCTCAGAGAGAGCCAATACATCCACAAAGGAAGAGGAGATATGACTGTGTGTGTGTGCGTGTGTGTGTTTTTAATGGCGCTCTGGTATTTAAAGCATTTTATGATGCACTTAAGCCTGCCTGCACTAATAGCAACAGCATAAAAAAAGCTATAATTTCAGTTTTTTAACCGTTTTTTGTAATGCCAGTTAAATTCTATAGATTCATGACTGATGTTTAATCATGTCAAAATCCAAATGCTCTGAATGATAACTGGCTTTTGTTTTGTGTGTCCCCTTCTAGCCGTGCAGTCTCTGAACAGCATTAATGACCAGATTGCAAGCTTCATTGTGACTGGACCCAAGCCTGTGGAGCCGGACCAGCCTGTGTTCGCTCCTCCTGAGAAGGAGCCGCTGCAGAAGTCCATGACGCTGATGAGGCACCTCCTCGTGGACGCACAGGTACAAGAAACCAGACATGTGTTTGCATTAGAAGAGGGAAAGGGGAGCTAAAGAAAGAGAGACTCATCAATGACACAATAGTTGTTGGATATAGGTTGGGGGAAATGTATAACATCAAACTTTGTCAATACTTTGCATCATATGCCCCTTTAAGACACTCAACAGAATCAGTTACTTTAAAGGGGACCTATCATGCAAAATGCACTTTTTGATGTCTTTTATACATACATATGTGTCCCCGGCGTGTCGGGGAACTCACAAAGTGTCAGAAAATAAATTCCTCTCTCTTTTACTCCTTGCACAAATCTCTGAAAACGGGGCTACAACGAGCTGATCCAGATTTGCCATCCAATATGACATTATTTACGTCATATCGGATGGCACCCACGTGGTGGACCCACGGCCCTATCAGAAACTCACAATCAGAATCAATGCCCGACGTAATATGGTCAGTGTTTACATTAGCAAGCATCGCTAACACTCACAGCTAACCTGTACTAGAGAGAGCACATGTGTGAAGAAGCAGGAAATAAAAAGGAACTCACCTTGTGGTAAACCGGCAAGAGAAAAAGCCTTTGAGCTCCATACTGTTTCAGAAATAATCCTTGATGTGGTTTTGGCGTTTCATCACAGCAGCATTTATTTTAGAGACAGTATCTGCCGGGTCCCGTATGAGCAGGCATAAGTTCGGCCCCCTCTTTTATTTTTTATTTATACCCCGAATCAGCACTTTAGTAACAGGAAGTGAAATAGAGGGATATGAGGCATTGCTAGAATTTGTGATCTGGTTGGTATTTTGAGCAAAACATTTCAAAGACATGTTTTTTATACATTTTTATATATCTGAGACCTATGCTATTGCCTAAAAATTGGATGATAGGTGACCTTTAATATTAACTCACACAAAACATATATATATGATATAACTATTTCATGAATGGACTATCACCTCCTGTTGGTGGCGGTAATGGTTGTTGGTCAAGTTTCCGAGCAGCTTGTCACTAAAATGAAAATAGTTAATCCCACCTTACTGTAAGTGAGCCTGACTTCTCATTGTTTAAGTTGTTTTATGGCTAAATATATTTAAACAAAAAATATTAATCGATTGATCAATCGTAACCCTAATTGAGAGATTGTCAGATTGAAAAGCATAATTAGTGGAACAACAATTTGCAATGCAGTGAAAACGCATGTAATCCACTTTACCATTGCAGGATAATGTGAAAAATGATCACACCCTAGTTTGTGCCAATACCTGGCAGACGTGTAGTGCGGGAGTAGAATTCATGCTTTATTTTGCTTCAGTGCAAATTGTTTCTCAGCCGCTCCGGCAAAGGGCCTCAGATGAAATGAAAATATTGACTTTGTGTAATAGGGGTGCAACAACAAGGTTACATTTCCTCCATCAGAGTCAATTGCCACTTAAATTCCCTCAGTGTGATAACAGATCCACTGAACAGAACATAGCATGTATTCTAGCAGTAAATGAGTTTTTTTTCTTGACACCCCCTTCTTCCAAGTCCTCTTATTCCGAGGTGACCCCAGTGGCTTTAGATACATTTTTATGGAGAATTCACCGTTAGTAAGAAGCTGTGAGAAGGTTCGATGACTGATGTTTGTGGACTGCTAGCAAGGTACCTTTTTATTAGTAGACGACTACTTCTGAACCACTAAAAGTAGAGATGGAGACATTATTGTCAGCCACTCTCCTACATCTTTCTCCCGCTCTTTCTCCTCCTCTTGCTTCGTTCATGTTATTGCTGATGATTTCACATAACCTTTGTGAGGGAAGAGGAGGAGATGAGTCGGATTCCTGTGAGCTCCAATTAGGGGAGGGAGACTGCAGCCAGCTGAAGTGGCAGTGTCAAGAGTGAGATTGAGCTGTTTGCGATTTAATGCACATATGCTCGTTGTGTTAATTTGTTTCAGTGTCATTTGGACACCGTCACACTAATACAAATTAATTTGTGCTGGAAATGTCGCTGTAGCTGTACTATGAGCTACAATGTAACAGATGGTGCTAAATAAAAATATTCATGAACTGTAATCCACAACAAGGAGGCAAAGCTTTAAGTGCTTGCTCCTTATGTATTTGTATGCAGTCTTTTATACCAAACTCAAATGGGTTGCCACACAGATCCAAACAAAGTACCTCCTTACAATCTTGTATATTTCTAAGAAGCGTATTTAATGCTCAAGGAAATGCACTTTCACACCAGTACATGTGACATAGGGACTTGCGACTGACATTGAACGCTCCTTTCTTTTTACTTTATCACAATATCTCTAATTTTCCTCTAAAAGGCATGGTAACATCTTCTTTAATCACAGCTGTTCTTTCTTTTTAGTCACAGTAAATGTTGTGAAGCAGGTGTCTTTCAATAATTATCGCTGTGCCTTTTTGTTTCTTCAGAACAAGAAGCTCAGAATACAAGCAAATTAAATATGAAAGTAATTTGACAGTTTCTGTGGTTGTACAAAATCTGAAAATCCTACAAACCTGGAAATGTGTCTCCGGACGTTAATAGGTTGGACAGGTAACACATAGCATGACATTTTTTTCAGGAAAACTTCTCATAACCTCCTTTTTTTTTTAAAACAATATTTGTATTGAAGTTTTCAAATATGGACGTTACACATACATACAATAACGAACATTACACATATGTCACGCCCTGGCCCAAGGACGGACAAAGGAAGGAGACCACACATGATTCATCCAATTGAAGTGCATTTATTTAAAGAAACTAAATTAACTATGAAGTCAGTTAATCAGTTATGTGTGTAGTGTGTGGGTGTGTGAACATGCATCAGTATATAAAGAAAGCACAAACAAACCAAGGTCCAGTAGGGCCAAGCTACCCAAGAGGAGAGAAAGACTGACTGCTCAGGCACCCATACTTGTAGCTGAGCAGTCAACCCAAATCAGGTGTCAGCAATCTCTCCTGATTTGGGGAGTGGCTAACCAGGGACCTGAGTCTAAGGCCTAGGGGCCGTCACACCTCCCCCCTTAAGAATGAGGTAGCACCTCAGATCCTGAAACAAAACAAGAATATTAGACACAACATTTTCTTCCAATTCATAAATCTGAGTAACACGTCTCAGAGCACACACAAACTGCATTATAAGCCTATCAAAAGTGATACTAGGCAAAGAAGGAACTAAGACAAAAAGTACCTGAGGTGACTACCGAAATTTGCACAAAACCTGCAATCATTATAGCCTAACCCCAGGAAAAGCAACTACTGCTGCTTAGTGGACGAAACAGGGAATGCCTGTACGGCCAACACTTCAAGAAGACTGGGACGAAGCTCCCCTTGCCTGCCCCGTCTTACCCAAAGAGGTTACTGTAGCTCTCTTTCACATATTTCCGTGTGTTACAAATGTTGCACTCTGACCTTCTAGCCCAATTGACATTGCCACATGTTTTGCACTTCCAATCATATACACTGAAGAGACCCCTGCTCTTCCCAGCCAGAGTTTTCCAACTATTTGTTCCTCCAGCTTTCATCATCTGTGCCCTCATGGGTTTATTCCTGCCACATCTGTAACAACTGCTTCTTCTAGCAAAGTTCATAATTCCACACTTATCAGTACAAAACCAGTCCTCGCCTCTAACATGAAAACTCTTTCCTTCAATGTTTATTTTGTTACCCCTGAATGGCTTTGCATGATCTGGCCAAACACGACCACCTGCCAGGTCATTTCCCAAAATGATGTCCACTCCAGTCACGGGCAACTCTGGACGAACACCAACCTCCACTTCTCTCTGGACTAAATCACAGGACAGAAACAGTTTATGCTCAGGCACAGAAATGGATTGCAGACCAATCCCTCGAACTGGAACACAGCGCCCCGTGTCTGAATCTGGAGAAAAAGGCAAGATGGCCTCCCTCACCAAAGTATTCAAAGCGCCTGAGTCCCTCAAAATCCTGACTTGAACTTTCTTGTCACTCCCAACTAGGGTTACAAAACCGTCAGACATAAACGAAGCATAACCCGACTCAACCTCTGAGATATCAATTGCCTTACCCTGCATTTGCAATGGAGCCAAGACTTCTGTTTCACCAACTCTGTGATTATGAACAGTTGTAGCCAAACCAACTGACTTCACACGAAAATTGTTGCTTTTCCCCTCGAGCAAAGGACATTCTTTTTTCCAATGACCCTGTTGATGGCAATAATTACACACATTTGCATTGCTTGTGCCATTAGGATGCTGTGCAAACTTTGGGGACAAAGATCCTGCTTTCTGAGATTCATTCCTTTCATAACGCTCACGGTCTCCACTGCGCTCACCAAAGATGCGCCTGTGCGTCAACACATACTCATCAGCCAGTACTGCTGCCTCCCTAGGACATGTGACTTTATGTTCATTAATATAGGTTGCAATGTTCTCAGGGACCGACTGTTTCAACTGCTCCAGAATGATTAAATCACATAACTGATCCAATGTTTTTACACCAGAAGAAGAGTACCAGCGCTTGAAATGCAAGATCAAATCCCGTGTAAATTCCACATGTGTTTTGTTACCACTCTTTCGCCAGTCTCTAAAACGTTGGCGGTACGCTTCAGGCACCAACTCATAAGCCTTCAAAACAGACGATTTCACCGTATCATAATCTTTACAGGCATCAGAAGATAAAGCGGAGTAGGCTTCTTGTGCTTTACCTGTAAACACACACTGCAACATTAAAGTTCTGTCCTCATCAGGCCAGCCCCTTGAATCAGCAACACGCTCAAACAGACAAAAAAAGTGTCTATATCATTTTCATTAAACTTTGGCAACAACAGTAAATTACTTGCAACATCAAAGCGTGAACTTACAAGTTCCTCATTCAATGCCGATGCAGACATTTTACCTGCGCTAATCAAAGCCAATTTTTGCAGTTCCAAATCCAGTTTCATTTGTTCTAACCTCAAAATCAACAATTCTTTCTGTTGTTCAAATGTCAAGCCAGACACATAATTAGTGACCATGCTCTTACCTCCCCTGTCCATCAGTACCGCACAGTCTAGCAAATGAGCCTTTATAACACTTTTCAGGGTTTCCTTTGTTTGCTTGGAATCAAAATCAACAGAGTAATAATGAGCAATCTTCAACAACTGCTCCTTTGTACATTGCTCCAACAACTCAGCCGAGGGACACTGAACAAAATCTTCCACAATGTTAGCCATATCAAACCACAAAAATCTAGCAACCTAGATAACCACATTGAGGTAACATACACCGAACCTTTACACTATGCAACTAGTGGCAACAACAACAACTGGTGACTCCCCATGCTCAACTAAGTCATTAGAGTATGTCCCTTATCTGACTAAACTCGTACCTAGTCTTCGTACTTGTGGCGGGTATTTATTCACTGAAACCCAGTGGCACTGGAAAGCAACTGTATACACAGCGACCCCACAAGAAACCATGGACGTGATCCCGAGACAACTGCTCTAGCCACTTTCTAGTCACACTGAACCCAACCCCCGACAACAGACTCTCTATTAGAACCTGCTGCTTGGCCTCACAGAGGAGAACACCAGTCACATGCCACACCAAACATTTAGCATATTTACCTCAAAGAAAACTGGCCCAAACTAGATTATAATAAAGCTATCCAAAACAACTACATCCATGTGTGATACTCCAACCTAAATTAGTACAGAAAATTCATACCAACAAAATGTATGTCAAAATTTGACTTTTGACTTTAGACGAGCCCCCATGTCACGCCCTGGCTCAAGGACAGACAAAGGAAGGAGACCACACATGATTCATCCAATTGAAGTGCATTTATTTAAAGAAACTAAATTAACTATGAAGTCAGTTAATCAGTTATGTGTGTAGTGTGTGGGTGTGTGAACATGCATCAGTATATAAAGAAAGCACAAACAAACCAAGGTCCAGTAGAGCCAAGCTACCCAAGAGGAGAGAAAGACTGACTGCTCAGGCACCCATACTTGTAGCTGAGCAGTCAACCCAAATCAGGTGTCAGCAATCTCTCCTGATTTGGAGAGTGGCTAACCAGGGACCTGAGTCTAAGGCCTAGGGGCCGTCACACATACATAAAATAAAAATAACGAACATTACACATACATGGTCAGTCTAGGTGGCAGATACAGTATAAAATCAAATTGATAGGCATGTAAATAAACACAGGTCAGTATACAGATGATACAGAACAAAAATCTGAAAGAATATGACGTGGGCTACTACACTGTAGAATCGTATTCCCGTTGCCCTCTTTCCCGCCCCGGTCTTTGGTGTTATTAATCATAACAAACATTATTTGTAAGAAAGTCCATGAAGCTCCCCCAGATATTTTCGAAAACTGCCAGCTTTCCTTTAGTAATGTATGTTAGTTTTTCTAAAGCGACACATGCTGACAGATCCTTAACATATTTATTCATACTAGGTTTGTTCACATTTTTTCATTCTATAGCTATTGCCCTCTTAGCTTGTAAAAGACACAAGTCTATAAGTGCATGCTCACTCTTCTTAGAAACAAAGTCTTTTGGATAAATACCCAGGATGCACAACTTTGGCTGACAAGGGATTTTCAGTTTTGTTATCTGGTTAATTATGTTAAGAACCTCCTTCCAAAAACTATTGACCACATTACATTCCCACAAACAGTGAAAGAGTGATCCTTTAGCATCGTTACATTTAAAGCAGGTGTCTGGGGTATTGGGATTAAAGTGATGTAGTTTTGATGGCGTTATATATGTTCTTAAAATCCAATTGTATTGTATCAACTTAAGCCGTGTGTTGATTGTTTGTGTTTGAGCCATCAGGCACACTTCAGACCATTCTTTTTCAGAGATTTCCTCTTGTAAATCAAGCCTCCAGCTTTTAAGTTTATCTTCTGAAGATTCAGGTGACTTGTCGACAAAGATTTTATAGAGCAGCGATAGCTGGCCTCTACCAACCACGTGTTTAACTGTAATGTCTTCCAGCATTGAGAGAGGTGGCTGAGTAAGTGAGCGGTTTTGAGATGCAGAGATAAAATGTCTTATTTGTAAAAACTTAAAGAAGTGCTTAGAAGGAATATCATACTTTTCTTGTATTTCAGTAAATGACATTAATTTTCCATCATTGTACAAATCGGTAATCCTGCTTAATCCCTTGTTCGCCCAAGTCTTAAAACCAGCATCTTCTCTACCAGGTATAAATTGACTATTGCCCCATATGGGGGTGAAACCTGACAGTGGGGGGGTGTCCCCTATATATCTTTGGACCTCATGCCAGATGTGTATGGTATTTCTTAGAAAGGTGTTTTTTGTGTTTTTCCCTAGCTTCTTTGGCTCAGAAGAATAAAGATAGCTACTAAGCGATAACCCTTGAGCTGAGCATGCTTCAATCTTGACCCATGCTGGAGCTTCCTCTGGGGAGAAGTAGCACATGGCTGCTCTCAGTTGTGCTGCCCAATAGTACCAGCGTAGGTTGGGCAGTTTTAGACCCCCTCTGTCATAAGGCAAGTAAAGTAGGGTAAAACGTAGCCTAGAGCATCTATTATTCCAGATAAAGTGGGTAAATATTTTCTTAAATTTTTGAAAAAATGACTCAGGTGGGGGTAAGGGGATTGATTGAAACAAATAGAGCAATTTGGGTAATGTATTCATTTTTAAGATGTTAACACGACCGATTAAGGAGATTGGCATTAAGGTCCATCTGTTAAGCGATTCTACCACAGAGTCTACAACAGGGTTATAGTTGGCTGGAACCAGATCATTCATTTCAGGTGTGATTTTTATTCCTAAATAGGTGAATCCTTCCCTATGAGCTGAAAAGGGAGTTTGTATTCTAGGTTGCTGCCTCTCTTGTTCATTTAGATAAAGTATTGAGGATTTATGCATATTTATTTTGTAGCCTGAGAATTCCCCAAAGGTCGTAATTAGTTCTAACAGAGATGGTATAGAATACTCAAGATTTGATAAAAAAAGAACATCATCGTCCGCATAAAGTGATATTCAATGATCCAAGTCACCTACTGAGATCCCAGATATAGATGGAGAGTCTCTAATAGTCATGGCAAATGGCTCCATTGCTAACACAAACAGCAATGGGGAGAGGGGGCAGCCCTGACGTGTAGATCTGTACAATGAGAAGGATGTAAAAGTAATATTATTTGTCACCACTTCAGCTGTTGGGTTCTTATATATCGTCCTGATCCATTTGAGAAAGCCTTCGCCTATTCCAAACCTCTCCAACACTTCAAATAAATACTTCCACTCAATTCGGTCGAAGGCCTTCTCTGCGTCTAAGGACAGCAGTGCCATGTTAGGTGACCCTCTTTTTTCATAAAGAATATTTAGTACCCTTCTAACATTATGAAAAGCTTGCCTTCCCTGAATAAAACCATTTTGATCATCTTTAATCATGGAAGGCAGTAGTTTGTTTAGGCGTCTCGACAACGTCTTGCATAAAATGTTGCTATCTGTATTAAGCAGTGAGATTGGTCTGTACGATGCACAGTCAGTGGGGTCCTTTCCTGGTTTTAGCATCAGAGTGATTAGTGCCCCTCTAAGAGATGGTGGTAGGTCCTCCTTTTCGTATGACTCCAACAGCATATCCAAAAGAGGTTGTAGTAGCTTATCTTTAAATCGTTTATAGATTTCTATAGGAAGACCATCTGGACCAGCCGCCTTTCCCCCAGTCATGCTGGTTATGGCTTCTGAAAGCTCGTCAGTTCCTATGATATGGTCTAGTTTTCCTTTTGAATCAGTTGAAATAGTGGGGAAAACTAATGAACTTAGAAAATGTTCCTGTTGGCCTGAATCTTCATGTTCGTATGTATAAAGTTTTTCATAAAACATTTTAAAAGCACTATTTATTTCTGCAGGGTCATTTGTTAATTTACCATTTGTTTTAATGCTGTTGATAGCCCTTTCAGATTGCAATTTTTTAATACGCCAAGCCAATATTTTGCCCGCCTTTTCTCCCTGATCGTAGTAGCTCTGTCTGGTTACTCGATAATTCACTATATTGAGTCCTTAGGACCAACAGTTTTGCTTGCAGTTCTGGGTAATCTTGGGTAACAATCCTATCCTCCAAATCTTTAATACAACCCTCCAGTGAATTTAATTTAGATTTAAAGGCTTTGTTCTGCGAGCTAGAATAGCTAATAATCATGCTGTTTTTGAAGAATAAGGGAACATCCTCATTAGGGCCGTATATATTGACAATATTCAAGGTTTCTGTAAGAAGGGTGCCGTGAATGATGGAATATCTGCCTCTTAGGTCAGATATAGTCCTAATTATGTTAAAAGGAATGGATTTATGTATAAGAGTTAACACCCCTCGAGCATGGGAAGAATAGGAGGTTGCGATGACCTGACCATTCCATCTTTTCTGGATCTTATGAATATCACATTGTGGCAAATGCGATTCCTGTAAAAGCAGTATTTTGGAATTCAACCTCTTAGCTCTATTTAACACTTGCTTGAGTTTCGATAAATTATTGAGCCCACGTACATTCCATGAAGTTATCTTAAATTCTGTATTGGAAGTCATATTCTGTTATCTAAACAAAAATACAACAGTATTTAGAAGAAACAGAAAATAACAAAATTCCATAAACACCTGACTGAAATAAAACTGCCTATCAGACTGCTTAACATGACCCCATTTGCTGACCACAATATGAACAGAAAATAAACTCACCATGACATAAAAAAAATAAAACAAAACACCCCATGTGAAATTCCCCAAACGAACCTCACCCCTCCCTTTGCTCAAACGATGAGCATCCCTTTCCCTCCTAAAGACTCTAATCATGGAGCTATCTGGTCCACCAAACTGAGGAACAGAATAAATGTCCACAAACAAGTCCCTAAAGTGTCGCTCCGCCCTAATTTCCATACAAATTATAGAAATGTTAACAAAGGGAATGAATAAAACAAAACACTTCTATAAAATATTTCACTTTTTGTCGATGGTTTCATTCACTAGGCAGCAAGTTTAAAGCTCTTAAAATAAAATGTATTCATAAGTAAACACCGAGTTTAGCTGCCATTGTTAGGATCTAAAATGTGGATTATTAATTTGTTTTATATCTAATGAAAATTATATAAAATGTGAATTTGGGAGTGTAAAGGCATAACTTAGATTTAACCGTTCAAGGACAGCACTTCTTCAATTCTTAACAGTATCAATAACAGAAAACACACTTCTTCAACAGCTATACCAGTGTATAGCCTACATACATATTATTACTGCTAAATACAGCAAAGACAAAACTTCACTTTGACAGTGTATATAGTAGATTTAGTCCTTTTACAGTAACAAGTAATATACTGCAGGCCATTCTTTATGGTAATCTCACCAGGTGCTTTCACAGAACTGTTCAATCTCTGGGCCTCTCCTTGAGCTTTTCCAGGAACGTGTGTACATCCGTAGGAGAGGTGAAGAGGTGAGAGTTGCCGTCATGTGTCACTCGGAAAGAGGATGGATATTGTATTCCATACCGTAGACCAGGGGTCTTCAACTAAAATTCAACGAGGTCCAGTTAGAGAAAATCTCCCCATGCAAAGGTCCGGAACATCAAAATGTCTAACTTGCTTCATGAATTAGTGTGATATATATTGAAGTGACCTGTAGCTTTATCAATGTCTGCATGTAATCAACAACTGACTGCCAATCAAATAAAGAAAGTACAATTCAAAAACAACAATATGTATTGTCTATTAACATTGAACTACACAGATATACAGTAAATACTGTGGATATGTGTAATGTTCCTCTCGGGCTGCATTTACAAATAAAATAGAGAAAATAAATAAAATAGCTTTTGAAAATGTGTGCATCTTAAAAGTGCTTCATTTTAGATAAATAAAAATAAAGTGTAGCAGCAGCTTGAGAGTCCATTTTTCTTTGTTAACCGTTTAACATCATGACTTAATAGTTTCAGACGATTATAGAACAATATCAGTCTTTATACATCATAACAATTTAACAATTTTAAAGTTTCTCTTTCTTTCCCTCTTATATTGCAGTCCCTCACTCACTTTTTTTAAATTCAGTGTAAGAATTGAGCTCGAGCTTGTCCTGCCAGGAGTTTGTAAATCTGGGCTGAAATTGTGTCATGCACCTGCACACATGCAGGTGCTCATTGGTTACAGTGATGCAAACACAGGTATGGTGAAAAAAGAGAGAACTATTCGAAGCAGGAAAAAAGCAGCGTAATATACCATCTGACAAAGGCCTGTGCTATAATACTTCAATTAACTGGCTATTCTTTATAATATACTCAGATCAATAGGAGACAGAGATGTTAAGTTAAAAATCAACGGTTTTTATTATTATTTACAGCAGGGGTGGGGAACCTTTTTCCTTTCAATTTTTACAACATCCTCCGAGGGTCGTACAAATTATTGAACTCAACCTCTGCTTAAAAAAACTAAAATCACAGCCCATTCATTTGGCCTTTCTTTCATGCTGTGCAAAGAAAAAGCAACCTCTTAATCCAGATATCTCACCATGACTCACGTATGCATGCATGTGCACGGTGTGGCATGACCACCAAAACAGAAAGATATGGACACAAGATGTGTGCAAATGAATTTAGTATCCTATCCATGTGAACATGATTTAAGTGGGGGGGGGACCTAACCTCCTCTAGGGGGGTCCGGGGGCATGCTCCCCCGGGAAGATTTTCTTTTTAAATATTGAAGTTAAAAGCATCAATCTGGTACACTTTGAGAGCAACATTAAGAGATCTATGGATACATCTCTCAACACCCATATGAAACAGAACTGTAAGCATATTTTTCTTTTTGGATATTTTACAAATCACTCCCATTTTAAACTCTATTCTTGTTATTTTTAACAACTTTTTTGTTACTGTCATATAGTATTTTATACCTGTTTTTCATTTAGTCTCATAAATAACTCTATTGATCATATCAAGGTGTGCCTTAACCTCACTGAGCTGAGGTTATTTGAGCCTCTCAGGAGAGAGCTCTCTTCCACCTGGTTGTAGAAAAGTGCTTTAAATTCGTTAGCATAGCTAGCTAACCAGATGCTAATAACAACATATCGCCACTGTGCTTACAACTAAAGACACAGCCACGCAAACACTGCGGCATGTGTACGGCTCCTTATGGGTATTGCAATATTTTAAGGGCTGGAGCGGCATTCCGGTGCTCTCTGTCAGCACTCCTTTCAGACGAGACATATACCACGTGAAGACACGTTACGCTCGTGTTGTGTTCAATGAACCTGTCGAGATTTCTTCTTCTTTTTTGAAGTGAGAAGTTGTCCGTCAGTCAGACTGACGGACATTAATGTATTGATTATAGCTCCGGGTCCGTATAGGTCGGCGTCTGGGTCCGGATCCGGACCGCGGTCCGCCTGTTGCCGACCCCTGCCGTAGACCCATGTCTCTGCACCTCATTTTAACTCCATCGTAGGCCCTGCGCTTTTTATCCGTCTCCTTAGTGACGTCATGGAAAAACATGATATGATGTTTGTCAAAGTGGATTTTACCCTTTTCATTAGTGCTGGGGGGAAATGATTATTTTGAAAACGATTAATCGGGCGATTATTTGATCGATTAGTCGACTAATCTAACGATTATATTTCTGTTGTTCAATTCATAAAAAACGTAATGTAAAAAAAACGTAATGTACATTTTTTTTTTTTTCACGATACTGTGTCTCAGGGGATCTTAATATTTAAGAACCTATTAATGTGTTATACCAGATTAACCGAAATAATCTCAGCTAACTGACGATACAAACCATGTTTACCAAAACAAAACACAAGTCTCATAAGAAGCATCTAAATGACCCCTGAGCGAAAAATGCTAACGGACATTGGCACAGAACTCAAGATAAAAGTACCCTTATTACTTATCGTAGCTGCACATATAATATATCCGATTAAAGCTGAGACTCCACAGATTATGTAGGTATATAGTATCATCACTGAGTGATCCGGACTCGCGACAGGGGAAGCAAATACAGTCATCACAACACGTATCTTTACAGAGCTTCTAGGGAGATCGTCTCACCACCGTAGCTGTCAATCTGATCAAAAGACGTGTTCAATGGCATTAAAATGAGAAAAAACGCGGCTGAATCGGTTAATCCATAGGTTTTTAACGTCTATGTATAAAATAATGATTGAATTTATAATCCATAATTCCATTTTAATGTAAAAATCGGAGAGCAAATGCTAGCTGCTAATGGTAGCCACCACAGCTAGAACTGCTTGTTGCTGTGGGTGACCCACGTGTGTGTAGCGACGCGTCGACGCGGAAATATGTCGTTGACGATATTTTGAAGTCGACGTTGTCGATGCGTCGTCGACGTTGTCGATGCGTCGTCGACGTTGTCGATGCGTCGTCGACGTTGTCGATGCGTCGTCGACGTTGTCGATGCGTCGTCGACGTTGTCGATGCGTCGTCGACACGTTGTCGATGCGTCGTCGACGTTGTCGATGCGTCGTCGACGCGTCGTCGACGCGTTGTCGATGCGTCGTCGACGCGTTGTCGATGCGTCGTCGATGCGTCGTCGACGTTGTCGATGCGTCGTCGACGTTGTCGATGCGTCGACGACGCGTCGACATTGTCGACGCGTCGCTACAGCACTACTTTTCATATGCAGCCGACATCACTTTGGTTTTGTCCTTGTAGTTTAAGAACTTAATCAGAAGTGCTCGAGGCGGTGCGTTTGGCTTCGGTCTGCCAGATGGAACTCTGTGCGCCCTTTCAATAGCGAGCGGTGCTGCAAACGAACCGGCACCCAGAATTTTAGGGATCCATTTTTCCAGAAAGGTGCATGCATCCTTCCCTTCAGCGTTTTCGGGCAAGCCTATCAGTCGCACATTAGATCTGCGGCTACGATTTTCCAGATCTTCCATTTTCGCCTCCAAGCTTTCCACCTGTTGTCTCAGATGTTTCGTTGTTTTATTCAGCGCTGAGGTATCGTCTTCCACCGCTCCTCAGCCTCCGTTAATCGGCCAGAGTATTGTTTTAGTTCACCTTCGATAGATTGTATTGAGTGTATCACCGTATTACATTTTGATGCAAAGTCTCCCTTCAGGTCTTTCTTTAAATTGTTGATTGCACTCAGAATTTCACCTGAGGATTTATCCTGCGACAGCTCTTTTCCCGCCTCGTGTTCCATGTCAGGAGCAAGGCCAGGTTGAGACAGCGGTGGCCAATCTTCTTCGGATAAAGTTTCCAAAACGTTGTCCTTTTTAGTTGTTTTCTTGCGTGGAGGCATTAGTAACACCGTTATGATTGTGTAAAATGCGTTTTCCTTTTACCTCCCGCGTTCAAAATAGTTAATTTACAATATTAGGGCAGAGCGACGACTGAACTACGTCTGATCAACACCGCGCCATAACCGGAAGTCCCATAACCTCCTTTAAACTGTTAATTCAACACCAAGTGAGAAATTCCCTTATTGCTCAAATTCCAATAACCAACTACTTTGCAAAAACACAAGAACTTGCAAACCAAAAGGATATTTTTAAATACCTTTTTGTGATCAAATGTTCTTTATTCCCATGAATATAATATTGTTAACTGTAGCGAAGGCTTGCCATGCCTCCAAATCCATTTATATTCAGTACAAGCAGTCTTTTGGAAAAATGGTTGCCACTTTATTTAGTTTTACATCCACTTTGGACCACCAGCTGTACAAACACTGTCCTATTGAGCTACTTGACCCCAAATCACTGAGAAAGGTGAAGGAAAAGTTGAAAACCTAATCAGGACTTAGCATTTGAACATGGGCATTTAAACAAAACACTTCTATTGCCCTGCTACAGACAGCTCAATGCGGTGTGAGTCTCTCTCTACCTCCAAAGGCCCATCTGGTGTGTATGCTGCAGTCAAGCTTGGAGGAGATTGGCTGCCGAGCTTTTGCCACAGACCCTCTCTCTAAGTCCCCTTCCCGTGCTGTACCCGGCTGTGACTACATTAGCGGTGCTGTCAGTCATCAGTGGAGGGGAACAGGGGGAGAGAAAGAGAGACTTTGTGCACAGGGAGAACATGGACGCAGATTGGAGGCCATTAAAGGTGACTTTGACAGTGACTGAGTGGAGACACTGATAAATAAGATCCAACTGATCCCCTCTGTCCTTCACTCCGCTCTAATCATCAGTGGAGAGCTGCTCACACGTCCGTCACTCCTACAGAAAAAGCCAAGCAGATTATTTCTTCTTTGACCAAGTTGCACCACATTTAAAAGGTAAAAACAATGAATATAGAAGTATATTCGATCAATTTTTCTTGTAATAAAGTTTTCTCAAAAAGGCAGTTGGGAGCCCTTTGTAATGCCTATGGAGCACAGACCAAATCAATATCACATTGTTGACTGTTCTGAGAGGATCAATATTAGCTTTGCCAGTAAGTTTTGTAGATCAACCAAGTCTTCTTTTTCTGACCTTAGTGACATTAATACAGTTGAATTTAAATAGCTGAAAACATGTATGGAGATACTGTATATTGATGGTGATTTTGACATAAAGCCGTTCTAATCAATGATTTAATTAAATAAAAAGTAGGTTAATTGTCAAGTGTTACCCATCTTGTACTTGTTGCCCTCGGATACATGTAGCATTTTAGTGTCTTTACACTCATTGTTTAGGGTAGCTACTTTACTGTTGGTTGAGTGTCAGCACCCACATCTACCTGATTTCCAAAGCTAATGTTGCTTCATGTCTGCTGATTGTGTTGGCAACTATTTTATAACAGGTTGAGGCAATACATGTACATTACACGTATCAACCTTTTGTTGATTACATATAAATGTTGTCTTTACTTTTTGTTCCGCTGCCCCCTTGTGGCCAAAAACAACTTTCCTTACATGACAGCATATGCTAAAGCAGGATTGTCCAAACTTTTTTCACCGAGGGCCACATACAGAAAAACATACTAAGGGATGGGCCACTCGCTATTGCCTCATAAGTTAAGTTATACTGTACATTGGAAAAATCAATCCAATGTAGATAAATTATTCTTGATACTTGTAAATGCTTAAGAAAAAAAGTGTACACCACAACTCTTGTGGGTTTCAGTTATTGTGTTGGCAGCTCATTCCTTACAAAAGAAGCCTCAGATTGCTTATCATAAGAGGACATATGAAGAGTTTATTTCAAGGTTCTTATGGAAATAAGTTATTGGACTTTTTTTTATCAACTTAGATTTGTTCGAAAATGTTTCCAACTTTAATTAACTGAATTATTTGAAAATTGGGTTAATCAACACATGAATACTGTGTAAAATATTTGAACATATATATTTAAGAAGTACAATATAAGACAAGCAGAAGTTTAATTTGTGGGCCATATATCATTATACCTTTTGAATTTGCTGAGGGCCGCTTCAAAATGGTCCGTGGACCGCATTTAGCCCCCGGGCCGTAGTTTGGACACCCCTGTGCTAAAGTCATAATCCTCCTATCTACACTTACTGGATACCTCATTCAGTTGTACCAAATCAAATAGTTATCCTTTGTGCAGATTAATATTTCAACTCAAAAGACTGACTTCCACATATATTAACCAAAAGTGCTGGACCAGTGCCCAGGGTCATGGAAGAGCACAGGCTGTTTGAGTCTCTGAGGAGCGGGGGGAGGGGGCTGTAGAGGGAGAGAGTGTGTGACGGGTCAGTCTGTCCCTCTCTGACGGGGGCCTCAGCTGGCCCCTCAGAGCACGGTTCTAACCCATGCATAATACATCCCCTCGGTCCCATCTGCCCTCTCAACCCCTCGTCTGACTCTGTCTAATGGGCTCCGTCCCAATGAGGGGGAGTCAGAACTCCTGCCATGTGCTACTATGGTGATGGCTTATTGTGGGCCGGCTCAATCCCAGTGTGTGACAAATGAGAATGGAAATTGGGTAATTTGCTTTCAAAGAGAGTGTTGTCTTCATTTACTGTTGAAAATAGCAGGATCGTTTGCTGGGTTTCTCTCTGTTGTCAAAATACTAGAATTAGCTCGCCCGAGTTCACGGCGCCAGTGTGTTGATTGAATTTGGAAAAATTATTCTTTCATATCAAAGGCAGGACGCTTATACTTGAGGTCATGTGTTAGGAAGTCTTTGTTATTATAACATTTTCTATTGGTTTATTTGTATTGCCGTTTGCCTTTCTTCAAAGTTATAATTGCCGGATCTCGGTTAATTTGAAGTGATTGTACTTTTGCAGACAAGGTCAAAGCCCTGCCATTGTAAATGCTGCCAGTCAAGAGTATTGCTCTTAATAAAAATGCCCAGGGATATCTCATGCATTGAGCAGATCGTTTCCAGGAGGAAAATGTAAAATGAAATATGTAAATGTATTTTACTCTTAATCTGGTACTTGTAATTTCTTTTTTTTAGTGGCCACACAAAGATTGAATGTCGGTGCGAGATGGATGATATTGCTCCTCTAGGTGGTATACTTGTATATCGAGCAGATTGTAAGGAATAAATTGAAAATGGTTTCATTATGGGAATACAGTTCTGAATGTTTCCTACAGATAAAATACCTCTCTGTCACAGTGGAAAATAATGGTGTAGGAATTGTCATGAGTCAGTACAAAATATAATAATGGAAGAAACTGCATACTACTCTAGCAATCCATGTTGGCAGCTGCACAAGTGTAACAAATCAATCAAAAATATATATTTATATATTACATTATAATCAACAATGTTGTCTAAAAGAGATTTACAGAATGGGCCAGCTGATTAAAACTGGTAAAAACACTGAATGATGCAATTTAATGTAACAAATCTGTGTTTGCTGATGCTGATTGGCTGCTGCTATTTCTTGCTTAGCTTGTTGATGTGAAAACGTGAAATCCAGAAGTCAATCTGCATAAAATAAATTGTTTAAAGCAACGCAGTTAAAAAAATTGTGTTGTAAAATTAAACTTAGAACTGGAAAAAAACATCAGTTTAACCGAGTTTCTTGACGACAACCAACATGCTTAGCCTGTACAGTAGGGTGGTCCTTAGTGCCATGTACATTTTCAAGTTCATTTATTTTAAGCTCCAACCACCGGAATTCGTTATACTAGTCAAGAAAACTCTCCTGGTGAATTTTATTCAAATTCCAACAGCATTTACCCCTCGCCCATCAACCTTGAAGTTTAGCCTCAGTAAGATGGTCCAAGCGGATACAAGCGGCCGAGATGGGTTTTCTCCGCAGGGTGGCTGGTGTCTCCCTTAGGGATAAGGTGAGAAGTTCGGTCATCAGGGAGGGACTCGGAGTTGAGCCGCTCCTCCTTCGCGTCGAAAGGAGCCAGTTGAGGTGGTTCGGGCACCTAGTTAGGATGCCACCTGGGCGCCTCCCTAGGGAGGTGTTCCAGGCACGTCCAGCTGGGAAGAGACCAAGGGGTAGACCTAGGACCAGGTGGAGGGATTATATCTCTTCGCTGGCCTGGGAGCGCCTTGGGATCCCCCAGTCAGAGCTGGTTGATGTGGCCAGGGAAAAGAAAGTTTGGGGCTCTCTGCTGGAACTGCTACCCCCGCGACCCGACCACGGATAAGCGGGAGAAGATGGATGGATGGATGGATGGAGAATGGTCCTTAAAATTGAAAGTCGGAAAGTCTAAGCTCCAACCCCCAGACTAATAGAATGAATTCTGGGGGTTGGAGCTTAGACTTTCCGACTTTCAATTTTAAGGACCACCCTACTGTACAGGCAACCAAATTAAATCGACCATTATCTTGATTGAAATGATGTATTTCCCTAGTTTTTAACATTTTTGAAAACATTTGGAAGAATTAGGGACCCAACTCGGCAAAATATGTAACATAGGTTAATGTGAAGATGTTACATTTTATAACATTAAATATTGACAACCTGAAGTTTAAAAACTATGAATTTCTGAAAAGCACAATATATCATGATGTAGGGCTGCTCAATTAATCGTATTTTAATCGCAATGACGATTATGGCTTGCAACGATTCCGAAAACAACGTAATTGAAATATAACGATTATTTGTTATTATTATTAAATATTAATATAATATATATATAATATATATATAATATATATATATATATAATATATTTTAATAATTTATTTTTTTAATTGTTTTTTCGGTTGAGTTATACTTAAAGCTCAGGATAATCAACTGTTAAAAACATACTGTTAAACATTTTTTTCTCCAATAACTTGATGTTTTCAAAGTAAATGGATAATCGTTTTTAATAATCGTGATATCAATTATTGAACCAAATAATCGAGATTATGATTTTTGCCATAATCGAGTAGCCCTATCATGATGAGACCTACTTCAACTATCACCAGTTTAAAGTTCATTTCACATACAGTTTTTGGCTTGTGTGAAAGACTTGAGTGTCCCCCATATACATATCAGGTCATCGTTTCACACAATTAATGGTATCCTTATTAATAAAAACGTTATGTCATATGAACTAATTGAATAACATTATCAATCAATCAATGTTTATTTATATAGCCCAATATCACAAATGTTACATTTGTCTCAGTGGTCTTCACAGTGTGTACAGAATATCAGTATGACAATACGACACCCTCTGTCCTTAGACCCTCACATCGTACAAGGAAAAACTTCCGGAGAAAACCCCCAGTTTAAAGGGAAAAATGGGAGAAACCTCAGGGAGAGCAACAGAGGAGGGATCCCTCTGCCAGGACGGACAGACGTGCAATAGATGCTGTGTGTAAATTGAAAAGATAATACATTTACAACATAGGTAGTCCAAATGTTTGGAAATGCATGTGTGTATAATTGGAAGATGAATCCACGAGGATATCCATCCAGGACCTATGATCCAGGACCACAGCCACGACTCGCGATCCAGGACACAGGACCGCAGGATCATCCATGCCTCCGGATCCCGGCGTATATAGACACCAAAAAGAAAGACATTTGGGGAAGCTGGGTTAATCGGAACATGAGTGTACACAGGTATAGACAGAGAGAAGGAAGAAGTAAGATGTCCCCCGACAAACTAAGCCTATATCAGCAAAACTAGGGGCTGAATCTAATCAGCCCTAACTATAAGCTTTATCAAAAAGGAAGGTCTTAAGCGCACTCTTAAAAACGGATAGGGTGTCTGCCGCCCGAACACAAACTGGAAGCTGATTCCACAAATGTGGAGCTTGATAAGAAAAGGCTCTGGCTCCCATTGTACTTTTAGAGACTCTAGGAACAACCAACAACCCTGCATTCTTGGAACGCAATGCCCTAGTAGGACAGTAGGGTATAATGAGTTCTTTAAGTAGTATTCTCAATGATTCTAACATATCATTTGAGCTTTGCTGTATACTGTACGAGTCATGTTTGTGGTATTTTGTGTGTTTACACGTGCTTATGTCCTTGAAAACCCTGCACTGCATCATTAAATGCGTTCCCACAGGGGAAGTCTGCTGGGAGACTCTCCACCCCCCGTGCATCTAAAGACCCATAACATGGAATAAAGAACCGCATGTTTGTGGCGAGCTCTCTGCAATGAAAATGGAAAATTACTAGTGCATTGATTTGGTCGACGCACTTAACGAAGCAACGGAGAGAGCTGATAATGCTGAAATACTTTAACGCACTGCAGGCCCTACTCAACATGCTTTAACCCTTTCAATCAGAGGTCAAGGTCTGGCTCTAACCAAGACATGCACAAGCTATAGGAACCACAACACGGCTAATAGCCTGCATTGATCCACAATTCAATGCCTCAGAGGTTCTGTGACCACTAGCCTACCAAACCCAGCCAATAACTAACTGTCCTTTCCGCTCTCCTGGGATAGAGAAAGATAAATGTGCCTCCTCCAAGGTGAAACGCAAGCTCGAGGTCAGGTTCAAGCAGATGGCTACGTAGAGACATTTAACCCAGAACAAAATGTTTTCAGATGAGGATTAGTCTTCTCCGTACTCGTGCTCCTCAGGGAAATGGCTTTACTGTCTCCCAAAATCATTTGTGTTTGATTTTGGTATTGAGTTAGAAGGCTTCTAAAGCTTGTTCTACCTCTATCGAGTTCTGGTGAAACCCCTTGTGGGATTGTCTGAAAAGAGATACTGGAGGTTTTGTTAGGCTGTAAGTCACAGATCAAAGGGGATCATAACTAAAGCTAATAACCATGTTTAGTCTACTCTCTGCACTGCTAAATACTTAGTGGCTCGTAGATGACCTTAATTATAGGCAAAATACTGTAGAGGACCTTATTTTATAAAGATGTATCATTATCAGGCACATACTTTGATATTTCCTTTAGGCTGTGAATGTATATGAGGATGGACTATTATATGCTATTAGACCTTAAGAGTCTCAGACTGCTAGCAATGCATTTACTGTTGTGGCTAATGACCCAGGGTACACAACTCTCAGGAAATTAAATCAACTGAATAATTGATCCTTCTGGGTATCGAATATAAATATTTGCATTACTGACATATTTGCATTACTGACATATTTGCATTACTAGTCATACCAAGGTTGCTAGGCAACCTGGTCTGTCTGACAGGCACTGACCCAGGCAGCCATTCTCATGGTTAAATGTGGGGTAAGTAAGTTTGAGAAACCGGCTCGAGATACACTTTTTGTTATATTCCATGGAATGCTCTCGATAGCAATGAATATCTTAAGGGCTTTGACAAAAAATCCATAACAAAATGTCATCTGTGGAAGCCGTGGCGCTGTAAAAAGCACGACCAATCATTTTAGCCGGCCTGGCTAAAATAACTGGATGGCCTACCTGCCTGTCAGCCTTCCATCTGTGCACACACTTATCTTGTGCCCTCATTGGTCATGTGCGCGTTCGTGTGTGTTGGAGGAGGGGCTCTGTAAGGAAGTGGCAAATGTTCTCCGGTTGTGTATTTTCAAATGCTTGCGCACTCGAGCTGGTTTCTCCAAAATTACCTACCCCACCTTAAGTCATTGTTTTGTTAAAAACTAAATATCTGCATTTTGTTCTTAGCTTCTCATGATAGAAGTAAGCCTTAATCTCAAGCGTATGCATGTGTGCTTTGGCACCGTTTACATTTTCATTTATGAAAGGTGTTTTCTAGCACACCTGAAGCCACCTACAGTACATGGTTAAACAAGCTAAGAGAAGCTGCTCACCGCTGGATGAGTCAAGTAGTATTCAGCTGGTAACAATGGACTAAGTGCTCTCCCTCTTCATTGGGAGAATATTTTCTGTCTGGGGGAGGCAGGCACACATCAGATACAACACTCTCCTGATATAACTTGCTCATCTATTGATGCAGTCTAAGAGGAAACCACAGATGATGGGACTGCTGTGTGTGTGCACGTGGAGTTGTATGTTAATACGAAACAGGCCATCAGAAGAGTATTTTGATTGCGAGTGTAAAGGCAAAGAGGTAACAGCCAAAGCTTGTTTATTTGTTGTTGTGTTTTGCTTCCTCCTGGTTCATCATGTTCTGTACTTCATATTACCCTGCAGAACCAGCCATCTCTCGAGATCAAAGCCTTTGCCCTCAATCTGAAATGGGGTTTCAGAGATATATTGTGCAGCCTCTGACGCAGATGTGTGCTGTATTCATGGTTACACTGTTAAGTTGAAGTAGAAATATGACTCTTGGGTGGGTGACTGTTGTTGAAAATGTTTTAAAGAAATGCTCTTATGTATGTGTAAGTGTGTGAATATGCATTTGGAGCCAACACTCCATTGCTTTAACCTGCAAGAAGTGAACTGCACCACAGATGAATGTACTGACCTTTTCCTTGTCTTTGTGCCGCCCCAAATGAACTTTGCATTTAACTCTCATTGTAGCGCAGTTTCCTTGGTAACAGCATGTCGTATCAAGTTTACGAGACTTTAGAAACGAAAAGGAAACTAATGACATCATAAGCTGTAGTGTAGTCATGATTGTAAAGTCCCTTTGGTTAAAATATAGTCTTTATATTGTTCCATTGCCTGGGTTTTGAAGCTAAATAATTCTATGCAACAATGCTGCCTTAAAGTCAGTGAGTTAGCTGTGGAGCTCCTACTGTATTTGTTTATATTTTGACCAATCTTGTATACCGTATTAATTATAGCAGTCCCTATCACTTGATACCTTTAATTCCTAATACAATTTAAAAATGGGAACATTCTTTAGCAATTACTGTGGTCATAAAGGCATATTTTCTCCTATGATTTATATGCAGATTTGTTTTCACTTTATTGCCAATGGACGTCAAAGATAATGATATCATTGGTACAGTAGATGTGATTTGAACATTGAATCTACATATGTATGTCATATATCTGTGTGTTCAGACATGACTGAGTCGGATTTCTGGAAATGAGTACAACATTTGACACTGCAGCAATCGGGTGCAAAGGGTTATAAAGCAATGAATTGCCTTCATGAGCGGTGTGTTGTAGCGGACCCTTTTTGATAAGCAGGCCAAACCTGGTTAAAACTTGCAGTCGTTTTAAGAGCACTTATCCGTTTCACCTTTGCACCTTCGGGGGGCTCACAGTTTTAGGACATTTCTGCCTAGTGAAACAATGTACTTACGAGATGTCTTCACTCCAACATGTATCTTGATATTGGATGCAGCTATGTGGTGACAAACAAATGAGCATTTCTGAGAGTATTGTTTAGCTATTTTCTGTTGGAAAGCATTGGTAATACTGCAGACTATCCCAGCATGCATTTGGCGAGTGAGCAGGAATACATCCTGGTGACAGATCAGCAGTCTGTCAGGCTAACAAACACAGACAGTCAAAACATGTGATCACATTTCAGCTCAGACAGAGAAGAATCAATAAGCGTATGATGAACTGAGTAAGTAAGTACAACTTTATTTATATAGCACCCTTCACAACACAAATGTACAAAGTGCTTTACAGTATACAGTACACAATACACAATTAAAAGTACAACTATAAAATGTAGAAAAAATGAAAACAGCTACCAACTCACCTCCTCTGACGCCCCACAAGCCTGTCGGAAAAGGTGAGTCTTTAGCTGCTCCTTAAAAATCTCTACTGAGACAGAGGCTCTTAATTTCTGGGGGAGTTTATTCCAAAGCCTTGGAGCCACCGCATCAAAGCCACGGTCCCCCTTAGTTTTCAGCCTGGTTCGGGGCACCCTAAGGAGGCCTTGCTCAGAGGACCTCAGGGCCCTAACTGAGCTATCCGTCCTTCTGCCAAACCTGCTGCTGTGGTTGAATTCATGAACAAATAGATTTCCCCTCATATCAAATGTTTCTGCATTCTCTTTTAAACACAATAGAAATGGTTAAAGCCCAAAGCTGCTCATTTCACGAGGCTCTTGATGCAAAAAACAATGGAGAGCCCTGCTTGGAAAGGGGCTGATTGAAAGGTGATGAAAAAGGGTTTTGAAATATGGGGTGAGGGTGGTGTGTTGACACACATTACTTAAGTAAACACGGCCTGGAGAGTCAGCAGGAGATGACAAACAGTAGGGCTGTTACTGTTTGCTGTTACTGTCATCAAATGCATCTCGTCTCTTTGGATGATTCTTTTCCTGAATGAGGTTTAAAGGAATCAATGAATAGAGAGTGAACTAACAATACACCACTGGTTTTGTAATAATCACATTTTCATTGGTGCAAAATGAAAAAATAATGAAGGATTGTTTTATCTCTGGAATCATTTACATGTTGTGCTCATGAATGAATTGAAGCCGGTCGTCTGCATTTCAACAGTTTAGAAAAACGTATCTGTGTATTTGCAGCTGTGGAAAAAGCTTATTGGATGTGGTGGAGGCCTTGAGATAAAGATACCCAGTGCAATAATTGTCTTAAATGACTTTGAATTATTTTTCACTATTCAGTGGATTGATTTATTCTCATTCTCTATTCAACCCGGGATTTATTTTGAAAAGACAAAAACATTATTTGTTGGAGGCACTGAGGAGCACACATAATAAAAGTATTTCATACAACACAAAAGAAGTGAAGAAATACTTTAAAATATTATCAAAAGAAATGTAAATGTTTAATTCTTCACCACATAGTAGGGAGATTAACCTCATGACTACTAAGGTCTTCATAGAGAAATAATAATTCCTGCCATTTGTTCGACTTTAATTTAATTCCTCATAGGACGTCCTTTGACACAAAACCACAGACTTATCTTCGTACAAGATGAAGAAATCTAATTGAATAATCTGTGTGCTATTTACTGTGCTCATCCAGTCATACACAGATCTAAGGTCAAGTATGCTATGACGATATGCTGGTATCTTTTATCCTCGTGGAAAATTCATCCATCCATGAAATCAAAACTCCAGTGTGTGAAATGCTCTACAGTCCTCACACTGATGTTTCTAATATGTCAGAATCACTTAGTTTGAGTGCTGCTCCTTTTAAGCATATTTCTCTGATAAGCTCTCCCTCCAAAATGTGACGCAACATAAAACTAACGGCAACAGCTTAAAACTGGAGAGCAAAATTGCCCACTCAGAAAAAGGTAAATGGTTACTTTATAAACAATCCAGCGAACTGTTCTGTTCCCATTTTTCTATTTTTGTTAGTTTTATGCATTTTTTCAGTACTTTCTTTGATCTTGGGCAGTGATTACAGAGTGTAAAAGTAGACGGGATAGATCTCCTCATGGTTAAATACCAGAGGAAATGGGATTAGGTTTCCCATGAGCCCTTCTACAAAGCTGACACATTCAGGATCAACACAGTGCTGCCAAAGCGACAGCTAACTGCACTACGTCTTTGCTCATATGTCTATCTTCTAATTTCCTTGAGGCATTTTTCAAATATCTTACAAGAACAGTAGACTTGATTTGCATACAGGTACACTTACTTTGGCTGAATTCATTTCTGAAACCCTGGGCAGAACAATGAATTTACATATTTTATTAAAGGTGAGGGCTGTTGTTAGGTGCTTCTGATGTTACCACAGGCCTGACCATACGTTCAGTTCAGTGAGCAGAATTCAAGAATGTGTCAGTTATTCCTAAAAGCTTTTTCAACACCAAGACGTTAAATGAAAGGAAGGCTGTTATAGGTACAAGTGGAGAGATGTGGACGTTTAACGAACTTGGCTTAGAGTTTTTCCATCCCTGGTTGGATATTATAATCCATTCCTATTGCTGTTCTTACATTGTCCAGTACCTCGTATTGATAGTATCCATATAGCTTCTCTTTACCTTTTTAATAAATAAAAGTTGATGTTGAGTTTCTTTGACTGACACGACTTGTATAATACATTCACCAGAGTATATTTACTATATAGTAGACAGAGACCCAATGCCTATAGTGGTTTTTGCTATGGATATGCAACTGTGCTTAAGCTTTGCTGTCATGTTCTAATTGTGCTCCCTTACAATATCTCCATACTGTACACACACATATAGTGTCCCTGTTATTTTCCTACACTTTTTCATGTATTTTGGTTTAAAGGTCCCCTATTATACTAATTTTCAATAATATATTATAGTTCTCAGATATATACAAAACATGTCTTTACAGTCAAGTGCTTGCCTTGAAATACCAAACAGATCACCCAATGTAGCATCCCATAATCCCCTCTGTTTCAGCACTGTTTCAAAAGTGCTGATTCTCTGTCTGTTTCTTCAGATGAAAATAAGGAGCCACACCCCACGCCCCTCTGGGAGAAATCTGGTTAAATATTTCATTTCATTTCAAGCCTTAATTTACCCAGATGAATCCCTTGAGATCATTGATCTCTTTTTCAAGGGAGACCTGCTCAAGTAGGTTCCACATGAAACATAAAAACATAAAACAACAGAACAACAAAAAGGACATCATACAGCATCATTACAGGGATTACAATTTACAATAACTATCCACATGAACAGGTACCAACAGCATCCGATTGAGTAGCATCCAACCAAGCTTTAAAAACATTTAGTGGCACCAGATTGTTCAGTTTCCATTTAATCTGCAGACTATTCCAAGACAGAGGAGCTGCGCATCTAAAAGCTGTCTTTCCTAAGACAGTCCTAGCAGTTGGCACATTTAATAAAACCACAGCATTCGATCTCAGGCAGTAGCCACTTACAATTCGCCGTGAGATCAGGGAGCAGATATAGGATGGAAGCTTCCCTAACATGGATTTGTATATAAAAATGTACCAGTGACTGAGCCTCCGTACAGTTAGTGAAAGAAAACCAGCCCTTGCATACAGGGTACAGTGATGGGTTAATGCTTTACAGTTTGTCACAAATCTCAGTGCACTGTGATAGGCGGCATCTAACTTGATCAGGTAATTGGCAGGTGCATTCATATACAACAGATCACCATAGTCCAGCACAGGTAAAAAGGTCACAGTGACTAGCCTTTTCCTGGCCTCAAGCGAGAAACAGGACTTGTTCCTGTAGAAGAAACCTAGCCTAACCCTCAGTTTTTTTTAAGCAGGTTATTGACATGAAGTTTAAAAGTGAGACAATCATCAAGCCAGATACCAAGGTATTTGTAACAGGTAACCTAAACTCTTGATATAGATGGAGAATAATAGCGGACCTAAAACAGAACCTTGAGGAACACCATTAGCAATGTTCAACCACTCAGAAGACAGCCCATCAAACTGAACACATTGGGACCTTTGAGCGAGGTAGTTCACAAACCACCCCACTGCATGGCTGGATATGCCAATACTGGCTAGCCTCTGCTTCAAGATGCGATGATCGACGGTATCAAACGCTTTGGACAGGTCAACAAATAGAGCTGCACAACTCTGCTTATTATCTAAAATACTCGCCATATCATTCACCACTTTCCTTGTCGCAGTGATGGTGCTATGTTGCTATAAATAAAACACAATGGTGCTCTCGGAGGAGATTCAGGTGATAAGGAGGGGGGGTTGGTGATTGGCTAATGGGTACACAAGCCAAAAAAATCGTTATGACATCATAAAGTGGCCAAAATCTGATCATCTCATTTTCAGACAGGTTTTTATATAAATGGATCAGGACAGAAAGTGAGGGAATCTTTTTTCCTGAAACTTTTAGAATCTCTTTACACAGAGGTTCCCTTTATACATGTTAATGTATAAAATACATGAACAAGTGGATTTTGCATAATAGTTGACCTTTAAGGGTCACTATACAGTAGGTTGCTCATTTTCTATCTTTTTTTTTGTTCTTGCTGACTCGTGGCACGCTTGAGCGTCTTTCAATTTAGCTCCTTCTGATAACTTGGCCTCCTCCAATAGATAAATATTAAATTAGTACAAATTACTCACTTTCTCAGCAGGCAATCGTGTCCTCTTCCCTCGAGGCTTTTAGCATCACCTAAACATCCACCGCTGCTATCTGTAATTAGGAAAGGGAAAAACAAGCGCACACCAGCACATTTAAGCTGCTACATTTACGCCTGCATTATCGATAGTTACCATCCAGCTGCCTCCCCTGGATAACTGGTCATTATTCAGATCTGCTCTGTAAATTCACAGGGGGGCACACATTCATAAATGCAACACCTTTCTTTCCCTGAATCTGCATTAATGAATATTTCTCAATAAAATGGAGCATATCAGATACAAAATAAAAAAATGAAAGATAGATGTGCTTTCCCGGAATGCTTTTACTTCTACATAATAAGTGTCATATATATATATATAAAAAATCTTCTCGCAAATCCTTTTCATGTTTGTTTTTAGCCCAGAATATAGGTTCCAGAGAAGGTTGTAATCTTGTAAGCCTGTTTGGGTGTGTAACATTATTAGTATAACACGATTTGGATGGCAAAAGACAAGTGAGTTTGATTGGGTGTCGCTCCCGGGTGAACACTTTTGGATGAAGGTAATATTGTGCAGCATCTGACTATCTGGCACACGTTATTAGATGGTTTGTTGTGATAGGGGCGTGCTGCCATGCTGAAAGCTGCTGCAGATGGCTCATATCTATCTGTGTAGCAGCAGAGAAAACCTCAGCATGTAGCAGTCAGAGCAATATCCTGAAGCAAGTGTGCAATTTGCTCTATCGCCGTTGTCAAATACATCTTTATAATATTGAGGTACCTGTGGGCTGGCCTATCTAGTTTTATGGCATAGTATTGGTATTTTTATTTCTTTTACTGAGTTCTATTTTTTTTGTTTATTATATATTGACTACAGTGCCTGCTGAAAATGCTGAGCAATACTCCTGCCTTTACAGTAGTTGCTTCCCCTGCCCATCATTGACTGGTAATATCTAGCTATTTGGGAACAGGCTACATCCAGGAACGAGTGTTGCTCTTGCTAAACATATTAGCTGCCCTATTTCTAGAATGCAAGTCTGTAAAAATGTCAACCGAGGTGTTGTTTTGTCTGGAGATTCAGTCAGTTAAACCCAGTCAGAGTAGAATAAGTAGTATTAAAGGTCACCTATTATGCAAAATCCACTTTTTCATTTATTTTATACATAAACATGTGTTCGCTCTGTGTAAAGACATTCTGAAAGATTCTCTCTCTTTTTGTCCTGATCCATTTATATAAAAACCTGTCTGAAAATGAGCTGATCAGATTTTGGACACTTTATGATGTCATAACGATGTTTTGGCTTGCGCCATTAGCCAATCACCAACCAAGGTAACCCCCCCCCCCCCCCCCCCCACCTTATCACCTAAATCTCCTCCTAGAGCACCATTGTGTTCTTTTTAACCAAATATCTTGCAGAGGGGCGTGGGGCAGACAGAGAATCAGCACTTTTGAAACAGGGCTAAAACAGAGGGGTTTATGGGATGCTACAATGCACGATCTGTTTGGTATTTGGAGCCTAACACTTCAGAGACATGTTTTGTATATACCTGAGACTTATAATAAAGTAATAGAAACAGTATAATAGGGGACCTTTTAAGGTAATAAATGTCCCATGGATCTCAAGAGCTCCCACTCAGCAATGCACAGGCCTACAGGGAAGTCAGTATGATTAACAGTTTTACAGAAAAATCTAAGAAGCAGACTCCATTTTAGTTTGATGACACTCGGTCTTCGAGCATGTGTTACAATCACTGTATAAACCTTTATATATACAGTCTATGGTATAAACCCACTTGAGTCCTGTAATAATCAGTCCCAAGGTAAAATAATGTGCAGTTTGAAGCAAACCCAACTATATCATATAGAGTTTACTACTCTTTGCTCAAATGTACTATTCTAAAAGCCTGTTTGGTTTAAGGGCATTGTCTGCAGTTATAGCTGTCATGCTACTGCTCACACATTGAACAAAGACATAGAAAAGCACATGGCGCTCACTGATATGAAAGTCTCTGACAGAACATATATCTTTCTCTCACTGTTGAGGGGAAGTACGATTATTTTACCTCATGGTCCTGCTTAGCAAGTCATGGGGAAGATGAGTGATGTTTGGCTTACTATAAAAAAAACACTGGCTTTGATCTGGGATTTGATTTTGAGCGAGGGCCATCCATGCAAACCAAAATAAAAATAAATAGTGTGCATTCATGGTGCTGTAGGTTTTTGGGATTAAAGCATCCATGAAGTAACAGAGCAGTCGTGACTGTGAAGAGGAAGATTAAAGGAAACCAGGGACTGCAAGAAGGAGACTGGACGTTAACCAGAATCATTCATTGTTATAAGAACACAACACTACTTCCTGTTTGATACTTTCTGACATTGTGTGCCACTTGAAAACAAATTCCTTCATGTGTTTTCGGAAAGTAATTCACAACCAAACAGAATCCATGTTTTGTTTTGGCACTGAACGTAAATATGGGCTGTTATAAGCTGTTGGAAAGAATCACCAGTCTCTTGTCAGCATGTTTTCAATGCTTATGCAAATTTAACTAAAGAGCCTCTAGGCCTGACTTTGTATAGATAGATAAAAGTAATGACTGTTTGTGTAATGTTGCTTGCAGTATGCTAAAATCTAGACTGAGTGTAGCTGTTTTAAAGCATGAATAATTACAGGGAGAGTGCTCACCTGGAGAAAATTGGATAATGTTGCACAGCTTTGCAGAATGTGTCCTCAGACATTTATCTGCAGTGTGACTCCTCTGTGAAGACTTCATTCGGCCATTCATTATCAAAAAAGGGTGAGCTAGCCGTCTCCCATGTCTTGCATATGGATATTAATGGCTTGCAGTCATTTACATTTCAATCTAGACACTATATGAGAAAACAATAGGAGGCAAACAATGCACTGGTGGATTGCGCAGGAAAATGATTGACATTTTTCAATTAATACTGCAAGATGAATGGAATATGTTTTGTGCATTAATTAACTGGAGGAAATGGAAATGACCCTCGCTAAGGTAGAATTATGATCATGATCTGTGCACAGTTCTTCTCTGGTCGATTACCCAGCCACCACCAGGAGAGTGAGAGAACACGAGTCATTTTTGATGGATGTTGATTCATATTCATTTTGATGGAAAGGTCTCATAACTTCACTTCGTCAGAGTTTATCATTTCTACGTCTGAATGCCTCCCTGTGTTTGCATCGGGGTGGCTGATGGAAAATCTGATCACAGTATGTAGACAAATGTTATGATGAACGAAGCTGCCTCTCTTTCATGTATCACACACATGGTTATGTAGTTGTTGGTGTTCAGAAAGGATGAAACTGTTGATGCTGGCTTTACATTCAAATGAATTAGTTCCTGCTTTTTTATAAATGTATATTATCCCAACAAAGGCATTTCCTACACACAGTTGAGCTTTTAAGCGAGCATGCTGAGACTTCTCGTACAGAAAAACATTAAAAAAGTAGAAACCGGTCAGATTGACAGCATGTTCAACATCAATTTAAATATATCAGGACCCATACTAAAAAAAGAGGGTCTGACTGGTAGTCACTCTTGACACGAACATTATATATTATTTCTACTTTCCCCTCACCTTAAAATATGCAATCTTACCTCAGCACTTTAAATGCTGCCTGCAATTCTTCTCCACGCTTTCATGCAAAAGAAAGAGAATGACACACTGCTATGATGTCATATGTCACTGTCATGAAATATTCATAACGTTTGCCCAGGGTTTGCATTAAGTTTAGAATATGAATAGCTTGAAATATTCTGCCGCACACCATTGATTAAAGCTGTGTCATTAGTTGAGTGACTCAACTCAGAGGAGTGTTGCTGAATATTGATCGTTCTCTTGACTGAGCCCTGCAGAGGACACTTTCCAAATGTCTTCTGCCGTATTTAGAGGAAATATTTTCATATATATTGGATTCACCACTGCACTGTCTAATGAACCTTTGAGTTGTCTGTGGACACGCTTATATTGACACAAGGATAGGATTTCAGTTCTGCTTCCTCTCTGCTTCCTCCCTCTCCCTCAGATAATTACACTTTAGCTATGTTTGATTTCCTCGGTCCTCATCGGGATGCTCACACGAGTTCTATCGGGCTGCTCCTGACACCAGTTGTAAAAAGCAGTGAGAAGGGCAATACATCAAGTTTAGTCATCCTCGGACCAATAGTCCAGACTTGTAACTCCTTGTGCCTTTGAGGTCCACCCTTGAGTCCCACTGTTATAAATTAAGTAGATGTATGGGAAAGCACAATAGGACACCTTGTGTACCCAAAAGTAATCTGCAATGGAGGGTTTGATGAGTAAAGGCTTTGGCGTATTCAGCCAGTGGGAAAAGTTTGCACAACTGAGTTATATTATTTTGAAATGTTTTGTCAGAAGATGACTTTTTGCTCTGTAGTTGGCAGGACACACTTCGACCTCTCAGCTGAAAGCTTGACTGTAATCATAAACTTTTTAAAGCTTATTCTAAAATAATTTAGAAGGGCAATTCAATAAGATCCATTGTTAGAAATATCGTATTAGTTATGCATTGGGCTGCAGGGTGGTTTAGTGAGCAAGTTGAGAGGATGAACCTCTGAACTGAAGTGTCCTTAAGTCAGACACAGGAGCCCTTTGATGAGGGGTTAGGCAATACAAAACAAATCAATATAATATCACATCGGATTACTTTCCATGACATGATCCTCAGAGCTGCAGTTTTTTAGATGTCTCCACAGGGCCTCGGCTTTTTTCAAATGTCTGACTCTTGTGACACTGAAGGAGAGACTACTCGAGGCACAACACACACACACACACACACACACACACACACACACACACACACACACACACACACACACACACACACACACACACACACACACACACACACACACAACACACACACACACACACACACACACACACACACACACACACACACACACACACACACACACGTGTGTATATATATATATATATATATATACACACACACGCTGGTTTGATATATATATACACACACACGCTGGTTTGCTGAATGACTGACATCTTAATACTATCCTCACTTTACTTTTTCACTTCTTAAAGGCTCCTTAATAATATTATAATTGACTTCACAGAGGGGCTCTCTGTGCTCACTGAGTTAGAAAATCATATTTGGATACACAGCTAGCAAACTAATCCCAACCATGCAGAATGCTGGACTGGACTGGTAACAGCTGCAAGGCATCTTGAAACTCTTGTGTATCTCCCTATTGGCTAGAAAAAAAGATTAGTCACTGCAAAACAATTTTTTACCATACTTTTTACCATATCTTTGACTTCCTTCATTTGCTTTCCAAGCCCAGCTGTAAAGTGCTGGAGGTGTTGGGTCACAAAGAGATGACCTTTTATCTGACTAAACCTAGACAGAAGAAATGACTTTCAGATTTGAACAGGATACATTATGATTAGCCCGTAGGTGGAGCTGTAAAAACGACACATTCATCTCTTCATCACCGTTTGATCATCGCAGTCCTTCAACTTCAGTTCATGATTCTCTTTGTTTCACAGAATCACTCCAAACTTTTGATTGATAATAAGACACCTATCACCATACGTCACCTTCATCACATCTGTGAGTGTGTGAGTTAGTGGCCTGTCACACTACTACAAGGTTTTTAAGTTTCATAACACATTACTTTCATAATAGGTTTTTTTCATGGCGGAAAGGCATAGAAGGAAAGGCACAGGTGTTGATAATCAAACTAACGATGCCTGAATCCCATTTAGCTGCTTTGATTTCAGAGTCCTATTATCATGCACGCTGGCTTTCTGTCACTCTGACATTTGAATTGTTAATGTCATAACACCTGTGCTTTTCCTACAATGAAATGTCTATTTTCTAGTTTTAGCTTACTAACACTCAAAACCCCACTGGGAAAATCTAAATTGTTTATTCACAATTGAATTGCAGTATTGTACATGCCAACTATTTGTATTATTTTGCCAGGTAGATCAGTCATGTTAAACTATCAGTATAAGGAAGAGTTTGGTTTAACATTTGTACAAAAAACACAAAACATAAAAACCAACCAAATGGTGTGTGACAGCAAGAAACGTTCACTGATGATGGTCCTTGTGTAAATATATAATATATATATATACATATGTTAGATAATGCTCCTTTTACCCATAAACAACTAGGTGTCCACAATCGCACTATTATTAATAAATACCTTAGGACAAGGCACACTATCAGGCAGGAGTTGAAGGAACAGTTGCCACTCTCATACAGCAATGCCTCATACAACCCAGGGGCTGATTTGGCTTGTCCCTTCTTCCTTGGCTCAGAGTGAAATCACAAAACACTCATACAGTAGGTGTCCATATTTCCTTTGTTTCCATAACAGCACTTAGGCTGTCAGTAAGCACTTTTCACTAATTTAATACTGGTACAGGTAATGAGTTCATTTGCAAAGATCTGCATATTTTGAGAAGTACAATGCATGAAAAAGATGATTCCCCATGGTGTTTAGAGGCTTCTCTCCCCACTCCCAGAACTGATTCTGTTTTCTATGTAATCATGATGACAATGGGAGCTACTTCATTCTGCTGCAAATGCATCAAGCGTAAACATCATTAGGTATTGTTATGAATTTCATTCATTTACAAAATGAAGTTTGATATGCTTCACTAAATTAACACATGCCACTGAGCTAAATCCAGATCTAAATAAAAAAAGGGAAATAAACTGGAGCCAACATCATTTAGCGGTTTCAATTATAATATTATTTCTTTTGTATCTTTGCATAATGACTTGAGAATTGAATATACTCAGATTTTCCAGGGATCTTCTGACGATCTTATCACTTGTGTTTCCATTAAACCCCGCCTCCTAGCTGCTGCCTCAAAGCAGAGTTATGTCCGATACAGACTCATGCTAATGAAAAGAGAGGGAGAATAAAGGCTTTTATCGCATTTCACAACTTTTAGGACCTTATTATTTTAAAAAGGCCTTTTAAAATGTTTGTCCTGGGAGATTGATTGACGTAAAAAGAAATATCCACTGATTTACAAAGGTATTTTTTCCAATATAAGTCAATGGACAAAAATATGTTTTGTCCCAATAGAGTGGTTCAGGAACGAGTCTTAAAACCCGGAAGTGAGTGAGCATTTTACCACTTCCGGTACCCTCGTCTCAGACTCAATGGTTTTTTGAACATGTTTTTGGAAAATAGCTTGAAATAAGGTCTGTGGTTGACACACATTTAAGAGACGGATCACATTTTGTTCTACGACATTAAATACATCAGCAGTAACCCCACTGGTGATTTTAGAAGAGTTTAAGTGTCTGAATAGGATTACAGAAGTTGTTGAGGACGTTGTACGTCATTACGCCGAAAACGTAAACACTCCCGCTAAGTTTGTTTGCCCCTGTTCTGCTTGAAAGCAAGTACCTGCCTCCTGCAAACTGTTAAAACAAACGTTTCAACTTGTACAATTTTGAATCTGTATTTTTGAATATGGATCTTTAGTTGGTGTGACGTTGAAGTCGTGCGACCCTACTGTACTCGGCTGTAGTTCATTTATAACATAACGTTAGCATTTTGCAAATTTGTAATTTAGCATCCCTAATGTGTAGATTAAATTCTTAGCAACAAGGAATTTGAATTACGTTTGAACTTTTAATGAGGCTATTGTATATTTGGTTGTCTCTAAACTGCATCTTAAAAAGAGGTTTTCTGTAGTGTAACATTTCTTCTGCTAATTCTGTCACAAATACACTAAAATATTGTATTTTTCACCATCATTGTTGTTGTTGAAGTGTAGAAAAGCTTTTGAAAGGATGCATCAAGCCAGCCAGCATCATCCCTCCTACAGCACCTAAACACAGCTCCTCTCAATCCTCGTCACCGAGAGGACGGCTGCTGAATATTGAGCAGAGAAGACAGGGGCTGCGCCTCAACCTGAAACACACAATTATTATCTCTCTCTTTCACTCTCTCTCAAGACAGGCATACATGCACACACTTACACACACAATTAACGACACTAAGGCCCCGGCCACACGAGGACGAAAACGGTCGTTTGCGTTACTGTTTAGTGTCATATAGACCGTTCGGCCACACGAGGACGACCGAATAACGGCACTAAACGACTGCGGAAACGATAACGGGTCCCAAGGTGGATAGAACGGCATACGCAACGCTCTGGGGGGGTCCAACGGCTCTGTGTGTACGCCCTATACGATCATTTTCTGATAATGATGAGGCAATAGCCCCGCCTCTCCCCACCTCTGCTGCTCACCCCCGCGTCAAAGTAAACGGCACACTGAATTCAGATTATTTATCTTTCTTTCGATATGGACCTAAACGCGAGTGAAGTCTAATCTGACAGGACGGAGACACGCAGCTCTGCTCACCTGCAGCTCCTCCCGCTGCAGCAAAACACACACTTCAAGTCAGATCATCACCCTTAGCTATTTTAATTACCTCTCAAACTCCCTAAACTAGTTATAAATATGTTTATTTTTACTGTCGGCCGGGTCACTCATTACTGGATCAGCTGCTGCATGAGACAGACACTGACGCTGTCCGAAGAGAGGGAGGAAAAAGAGAGGCTCCGTGTATTTTATTATTATATTATATAGAGTCGTTATTCATTTGTTTTAAAGCTCAATAAATAACAAAGAAGACCTTTGACCGGCACTTTTATAATTTTGTCGGAAGATTTAAACTTTAATACACGCTGACTGGCGAAAAACGCTGCCCGGTTCCCTCGGCCCCCACCGCGGAGAATAAACAGAAGGACAACCATGACAACCATGCTTCTTCGCTGCTTTTGTGAAGGAAGTTACAGCGCCACGTACAGGCTCCTGCATATGTACTGCAGCTTCTCCAGCGGTTGGAGCTAAACGGAGCGGTCTCGTGTGGACAGACACTATCCGGATAACTATTGCGTGTGGACGGAAGCTTGTTTGCGATTGCCTTTGCGTTAATCCTATGCGTTTAGCCGTTTTCGTCCTCGTGTGGCCGGGGCCTAAATGAAACTGTACACACCTACACAGGGATTCTAGCTCCCAGAACACTAACGGCATCAGACGAGCAACCACTCCCTTTCAGCAGGAGAAATGGACCATCTGTGAGCTCTTCAGGACACCAGTCAATGACATTGTTTAGGACTCCTTTTAACGACAGTCGTGAACTGCATTTTGAGTCTTTGTTCTGCCATCATTCGGTCTTGTTGTTTTGCAAACATCTGCCTGTGTGTGGATGGAAAAAGATCCACTAATAGAACAAAGCCTCTCCAATTTCTCAGTTACAGTATAATGTTAACTACAGTCATCTCCAATAAATTAACAGAGGAGGAGGTAAAACACACTTGCAATGCAAATGAGACTTTATTTTGATACTGTTCTTAAAAGGTCGAATATTGAGTTCCAAACAAATGCTTTCCTCTGATATCACCTAATTGCTTAATTTGAAGTAATTTTATAAAAAGCCACTGTCTTATCTTTGAGTAGGCAGTTAAGACTTTAATATATTTTTGAACAATGGTTGATTGTATGGTTGGATTCTGCAGACTCGTTTATTTAGGAACATACAGTAATTCCAAAAAATATTTAACATTTATATATTCGCTCATATTTGTTTGTAGTATCGTTTTTTTACAATAAATTCAATTTTTTAAATAATTGTTAAAGCCGCCCTCTAATGCTAAGTTTTAGATGTCATAATTGTGTTTTGTGTCTCTACTGTGACCTGTTTACATGCTTTAATGTTCAAAAAGCACTTTATTTTTCTCATACTGCCTGTGCTGCAGCACCTCTTTTCACCCTCTGTCTGAAACCAGAACCCGGGGTGTTTCTCAATCTCGAGTAAAGCTGCTCCAGACCCACTATTTCAAGCATACTACGCCATCGAGTGCAGCGGAAGTACTGTTCCAATATCCAGCATACTTGGAAATCTACCGAGCCCGGCGTACTTCGTTTGGAGAAATTTCGAGGCTGCACATGTGTAGACTCCGCGGTCTTAAGATCCCCACAATGCTTTGCGCACGGACCAATTTCCCCAAATCTGTGGCGGAAAATGTAAGGCGGGGCCTCTCATATGAAGCACACCTGCACACTTGCTAGCCTGTTCCACTCTTTGTTTTCCGAATGCCAGGAAGTATTCTTGCCTCGCTTCTGAAGCAAGACGCTCAGAAGACATGTGCTACCAAGCAAGCGTACTCGAGATTGAGAAACACCCCCATTCTGCTCTGAATGGTTAGCTGGCTGGCTCTGTTGTGATTGGTCTAGCGTTAAGAGATATCCCCTTCCTTAGCCTGTAATCACTTACAACAAGTTGAAGCGCTGGCCAATAGAAAACGCTAACGTTATGTCGACGAAGTTAACAAAGGACTACAATCGAGGCAAGGGGTGAGTGTGTGGGAAATAATCTTCCTCCGTTTTGGATTTTAGCCTTTGTAGACCATTTACATGCACCAAAACCTATATATCACTATAGAAAAGAGAAAACCCCAAAAAGCATAATATGGCCCCTTTAACATAGTAGCACCGATTTTTATTAATACTTTTTACCTTGTGTATTCAGTTGGAAGATTTTTAATAGTAAAGTTTGTTTTTGAAGGTTAGGTTTGGGCACACAATCCACATCCATCTGTAACACAAACACAACCTTCAGATTCAGTTAGACATGAAAGTATGTTCCTCTTTTTCCTGTAAAACCGTGTAAGATCTTTGTTCCTGGCTTGTCTCACTCAAAAGGAACGCGTATCTTCATTCTCGTCAAAGCACACAAACCTGTTTTTGTCTGAGATTAGCCTTAAACCTTGAAAGTCCATTTAGCTGTTTGGTCTGCCCAACATTTTTTAGTTTGCCATCTCTGTCTGGATCTGCCTCACACTGACAGCGGCCATGTGAGAGCACGAGGATGTGAGCAAGAGCTTAGTGAGAATAGAACAAGAGATTAGATAAATTGGGAGAGTTTCGATGAGCATACAGGATATTCCAATAAAAACACTCCCTCTAACCTGCTCACCCTTGTCGGAAAGAATGAGAAACGTATCTGTGTGTGCCAACAGACTGTGTTTACCAGGCTGCGTCTGTGTATTTCATTTCTTAGCCGGCAGTACAAGCAGTGCTGACGGCAGAGGCATCGATATCCATTCACTGGGAGTCTGTTCGCTGCCTGACATGAGCTGCTCAAGTCGTTGAGGTGATTATACAGTAATAACAGACATTGTTAAGGATAGAAAGATAATGAGGGACAAAGGAAAGCAATGAAGGAAAATCAAACGAATGAAAACTACCAATTTAGTTATTTTTCATCAACAGAGGAGTGAGATATTTTGTGTTCATACACAAACAGCATCTTTACTTTTCTTTGATTAGAAAGAAAAATAAAACAATAACTGAGAAACTATGAAACTGTGCTCTAAATTATTTTTTGAACAGCTGAATAGAACACAATTAGTAGACTTAGGCTAGTTGCCTTTTTATTCCTAAGAAACTTTTAAAGACAAATTGTACACATACTATTTTTCCAAATGTCAAACAACAATGTTTGACAAACAACAATGTTTGACAAACAACAATGTTTGACAACTGCCTTTGTGTGAAGGATTCCTGTCCTACAAAAATGTTTAAATGTTACACTTTTTAAAAATGTTTGAATACATTCTTACATGAGACAACATCTGCACCCTACTTCAGAGAAAAGGAAGTGAAGGGAGTGTTCTTCACTAACACTTTATGTTGCTCGGACTAACAACTGTCTAGATATTCCCCTGGGGTTAGGCAGACAGTTTGTGACTGCACAGAGCCAACTATATCCCATCCCTCAGCTTCTTAGCTATTAAATTCAAATGAACTATCCATGTTCAGATAGTTTGAACAGTATACATGTAGGTACAGGAGTGTTCAGAACAAGCAGATGAGTGCAGTAACCATAGTATCGTTTTTTCCTAAGGGTCGGGGTAATACACTATCCTTTGCTTTAGAAAACAGTTGTCACAAAGCAGGATGGGATCATCAGTCATCTGGGTTGTATGTGGATTCAGGCTCATTGTCTCACTGAGTTATTCTTCTAATTTAATTTGATCCCTAATCTATTATTTCCTTTCACTGTATATCCCTTTAAAAAAAAAAACAAATAATAAGTATTCAAAGATATTTTTGTGCCAGAGAGTGACTTTATTTGGGATAAAGAGTGAAAGCTAGTGACAGAGGGGAGGACATTGCCTCTAATGTTCGCCCGGCTCAGGATTCAAACCGGCTTACTAGGCAGCGTTCACCGCACATGGGCCACCAGCTCTAACCACTGAGCTACCCGGTGGCCCTGAATACTAATCTTTAACATCTTATACTTTACAAATAGTCTATTTTACTATTCAGCCAGGCTTAGATGTGTTCGTTGATGATATTGAGAAGCTGCTGGATAAGGGAGGACCATGTTATGTTGCCAATTTATATCAATGCATGGAAGTAGGTCTGAAGACATCTTGTTTTTCTTATGGCACAAAACTCACCTGCTTTATCATATCAGACTTTAATCAATGAATACATTCAATCAATCATACATAGCTGTAAAATGCATCTCAAATCTAGCCATTGATCTTGAGAAGGTGTGCCTTGTTTTCATCCTGAATAATAAAAACGTATTTGCAAATGTTCTTTAGAAATACTGGGTTGTTTGGTTATAATACTGACTCATGCGAGAAGGAACAGAATAGTTTCTGATCCTGTCACGTAGGATATGTTTCCCAAATGTGAAATCTCCATTTGTGGAAGGAGCCTGAGGGCATGTTCAGTTTCATTCCTTTGGTGGCTGTCTGCAGCCTCTACCCCAAGTGACAAGATGTAAGAAGTTCTGCACAACAGTGGGCATAATTGACACAGACCTGGTGTATGTTAGGAAACATTGCTTTACTCTCAGTATCTCTCTTTTACTCAATACCCCCCTCTAGTTTTGCCCTGCCACCTGAGTGTTTGTTATTTGTGTGTTCAGAATCTGCAGTGAAACGTTTTTTGCTTTGCCCCATTCTCCCCTAATATAAGATAATCTTTATACGAGATCAAGATAACGTTTAGCTACAAAAAACATTTTCTCACTCCTCGGGGACGTTACATCTTTTCCTTTTAACAGGACAAAAAAAACAAGCAAACCCAAGAGCATGGCCTGCATCACAGCACCTTTTCCACCTCATTGGCTGGCCTTTCCAGATGCTATCAATGAGCAGGTGATTTTGGTGCAGCCCATAAGTTCTGCATTGCAGAGGTATAGTCTGAATCACTAAACTCAGATTGTGCTCTAGCTATCTTTACATTGCATTTCTATTATCTGCACAGCAGCAACCCTGACTGCTGTGAGCACAAAAACTAGATTATTCTTGCTAGTGCTGAAAAAAACGATTTTGCTTTGTCTCATCATTGGATTGATTAAATACATATATCGTCTTTAATATCAGGCCTATGAAGTTTGTCATTGCACACACACACACACACACACACACACACACACACACACACACACACACACACACACACACACACACACACACACACACACACACACACACACACACACACACACACACACACACACACACACACACACACACACACACACACACACACACACACACACACACACACACACACACACACACACACACACACACACACACACACACACACACACACACACACACACACACACAAGTATTAATGTGTGTTTTTACATGATTACACAATTCAGTGATTCATTATTGAACTGGCGAAAATAAACTATACAACATACAGTTGTATAGTATAGGCAGTTGTCCATGGCTGTCTGAATATTTTAGCATTTTCATGAGACAGCACAGGACCGGAATAACTTATTGTAAAAAATGAAATGTCATATATAATACAACTGTTCTGTAAATAACTTTACTTTGAATCATGTCAGTCTCGTTTCGGAATTATACTAGCAAGCATCATTTTTAGTAAGTTAACAGTTAACCATTTTTCTTTTGCAAGACGGATACAATTGATGATAATTGTAAGTGCTAGTTTATTACAAACTGCTTCTGGTGGAGAATACAGAGATTAAACTACCACCTGAAAACATGAAAAGAGCAAATATGTTGTAACAGTGAAAGATATTTTACTTTCTCTGTGGTTCTTTTACCACCACAGCTGGATTCTGTTTTGTGTTGTTGCTAGGCAACATATATTGTTACAGTGAATACTTGTGAGTCTTTACTGTTATTGCTTAGTAACACAATTACGCCCCAGTAAGTAAAAACTGAAATCAGCGAGGCTTGAAAACCACGGAGCTCAAACTTTTTTTGCATGACTTACTTTGAATCCGGTGACTTGGCTGCAAAAGGCCGGTGACAATGAAGAACGGTCGCACAGCACCGAGCCCACTCCCCACTGTCTCTTTTCATATGCTAATCCAAAGCCACAGCACGCCCACCAATTACTGATCCTCAGTCAGCCAGTGGGTCCCGATTCCCTCCACTGACCAGCAGACATATTGAAAACCCCCTGGGAGAGACATCATTTATGTGATGTACACAAAGACATTAATCAAGTTTACTTCTCATGTTCACTTAACTCACAATTAACCAGTAGCTACTCCTAGATTTATGAGATAAAAATGGTCATCTGAAAAAACTCAAACATTTCTTTGAGGATGTGATTCATTGTCCAGCTGCTGCTCCATATGGCGTTCTGGGTAAAAGCCAATTATAATAATCAAGGGCAACAGTGGTGTCTGCATGGCTCTATTCTGTTTTTAATCCGGTTTCAGTTGGTATGGAGATTGGGAAAGATAAGTACACAAGTTCTCCATGCTAAGAACTAGTTTAAGGAACTGAAATCGGATTCAGTCCTGCTCCCCACCACAGCCTGGCTCCCAAAAGCTTCTCTTCCCAAAACTGTCAATTAACCTAAACAAGCCAAATGTAACCTAGGAAAAGTTTAAACCACATAATGGATCAAGACAAACTGAATGTAGGTCTGATTTCACATGTTGGTGCACACAGTTTTTGTCTGCATAATAAGTCAAATATTTTGGGTAAATGGGAGTTTTTGGAGGGAAAATTGTCAAATGTTTCTCCAGTTTTTATAAACACTCTAAATGATTACTGATGTATTTTCAGCAATACCCTTCACCAAAAAGAAAACATATCAGCCTACATCAGTCTCATATTTGACCTGCCTTCATCTGTCAAGTGAAAAGATTTCTTCCCGATTATAGACACTGAGAGTGTCGCAGCAGCCAACAGACTGGAACCGCTGCCTGGCCTCACGCTGCTTCCTGTTTCTCCACCATAGTAAGCGCTCCAGTGACGTCACTTTGAATAGTTTGTGAAGTTAACAGCCTGCCATGCTGTTGCCCCTAGATTCCTCTGTGTACAATTACACCAGTGTTAATTTCATCAACGAAAACTATGACGAAAAATGTTCGTCAACGACCTTTTTTTACATGACTAAGAGGAGACGATGCTAAAAATAGATTTTTGATAAGAAAAATTACTATATTTTGTTTTCGTTGACAAGACGAGATGGGACTAAGGTGTTAATGGTGGACTATCGGACATTCAAAATGCAGGATATTTTCCCCCAATTGTCCGTCTTGTTTGTCAAAAATGCATCCCTGTCATTGGTTGAATTAGTTGGGATTCTGAATCTGCTCACGTCACTCATATTACACAAGTAAAGGGTTAAGAGAGTGAAATGTTGCTTTATGAATTTTCAAAATTAACATAGAATTACACAGCTTAAAACATGTCACCCTACAGTAGGTAATATGTATGCCAACATATAGTATAAGCAGGTTTACTGACAGGATACACACTCCTGAGAAAAGACAAACAGTGTAAGGGGTGCTGGTGAAGATATATACACAGATAAAAACAAATCCACTTACTTCAGATACCACTGCATCTTTATTACCCAGATGGGTCCAATAGACTTTTATGACACGACAAGAGATGAATTCCATTAATGAACATCAAGTGACTTTGGGATTTTGTGTGTGTGCATGTGTGTGTGTGTGTGTGTGTGTGTGTGTGTGTGTGTGTGTGTGTGTGTGTGTGTGTGTGTGTGTGTGTGTGTGTGTGTGTGTGTGTGTGTGTGTGTGTGTCCGCCCTCCCTCCCCTCCCCTCCCCTCCCCTCCCATGTGACTAATGTATCATATGCAGCAGCAGGGTCGTCTATAAATAACAACATGATGTTCATTTACTGAGCGGGAGGGGTGACTTGTGTCTGGGCAGATTGATGAACGGGTGGAGTGCATGTGTGTGTTGTTCCCCATTCTCTCGCTCGCAGTCTGTCGCGTTCGGTCAGTTAGGTTGTATGTGAGACAACAGAGTAGACTTTAATATTGAGCCCACACGCACACAGAGTGCCTGAGGCAACCGCAACGATCTTTCTGGAAGTACACAAACCTTTCTCGCCAATTTGTGCATTGTGATGGCCAATATGTGCGAACCACATGCAGTATGGGTAAGGGTGAAACTTCACAAAAAGCTGGGAAATAATAACAACAACAACAACAACAGCAGCAGAGTGAGTGGGCATGCTCTTGACAGCCCAATGTCAGATTACAGCAGAGAAATGCAGGATTGAGTAACTATCCACAGTAGTTCATTATAAGTGCTTATTCCTTTACAACAGTTAAGAGTCTGTAAGTACTGTAGAGTGAATTCTGAGAACACTGAACATACTTTTTCTTTTAGCTTTCATTGATATATCATTATTGTGCCTCCATCTTTTCCAGTACATGTCTTGGGTTTAGGTGCCCTGCCTTGTGTAAATGCCTAATTTCCATAGCGTGGTTCGACCCTTTTCTCTATTTCTTTTTCCACTGCAGATAGTATCCCTTCAGTGTAGGCGGGATTAGCTAAACCGCATCAAACTGCCCTGACATCATCTTCTCTGCTTCTCTTCCCTGGATGCTTTCATTGGCACTCAAACAGAGGAACATCTCCACTTTGTCAATTGTAGGCCATCTTGAGGTTCTGGGTGCTCTCATCTTTAAAACAAATCTAGGTCTAGTCAAAAGACAGTTCCATCTTATTACAAAACGTGTTCATATTGAGAGGAGCTTGGCCTTTTACAAATGGCAGGTTTGTGCAGGATGTTCAATGTCGTGCCAATGACTTCTGACCATTATTGGTCTGCAGTGTTTCAACTCCACATAATAGTGACAACTCCGCACATTTAGAAACTCAACTGAGGTGTTACCAACAAAAGTACCAAGTTACTATGAACAACTTTTGCTGATGGAAAACCGAAAAAACAAACAGTTTCAAACAAGCCATGTTAAGGAAATGTGTTAACCACACAATTCATCTCAAACACAATACACACAAAAAGTAATAAATACAAAATATATAAAAATACAGAAACTTAAAATAATCAATATTGTTGTGAGTACATAGTGTGTAGATGTAGGATGATGGGGAACATGCAATCATACGGTTCAAATATAAATGTATGTTAAATCACATGAACAAAATGTGATATTGACTAGCATGTTATTTCTGTCAGCTCTCCAGCGTCAGTATTCAGCTGCTTCTGATTCATCAATAAGGAGTTTCTGTCCTATTAGTGTCCGTCCCTTTCTTATCTGATTGCTGGTTATTACTTGACATTTTGATTGTCATTGTCCTGCAATGCTTCAACTAGAATAAAAGCAAAAGCAGTTTTCCCACCCTGACTCCCACAGGTACAGTACTTTGAACAATACCCCTCTGTGCTGCGGCAGAGAGGAGAGAGACACTTTAATGTTTCCTTCTCTGAGAGCGAAGAGCCTTATCTGAAAACAGGTGGCAGTCACTGGCCCTTTCTCATTTCTCTAACTCCCCTCCTCGACTCCTATCCTCGAGACTTCGTCCCGCCCACAGGAGATGCGAGCGGAGGACTGAGGAGGGGAGCCGAGGAGAGAGGAGGGGAAGCAGCAGGCGGTTAGAGAAATGAGAACTCCTCTCCTCTGAGCGGTCATTTTAAAGAGACGTCCATTAATGATGACAGAAGGCACAGCAGCCCTCTGTCTGATGGACAGATGTGTTCATGACGACTTATATATTTACTTTTAATTCCTTCACAGTGCGGTATAATGAGGCAATAACAGGCTACAGATGTGGACACACACACACACGCACGCACACACACACACACACACACACACACACACACACACACACACACACACACACACACACACACACACACACACACACACACACACACACACACACACACACACACACACACACACACACACACACACACACACACACACACACACACACACACACACACACACACACACACACACACACACACATTTATATAAATATATATACCATTTCAGAATCAAACAGAGCACTCTCATAATAACGTAACACTATCAGAGACTGGATATATATCCCCCCCCCCCTCTCTTGTCGCTACAATGAGGGAAATAAATGACAGGCCAAAAGTTGTATTTACAAGTATTAAAAGTAAGCAGAGGACACCAAACCAACTGAGACCTGTCTGTCCGCTGCATCTACGCACTGTACAACACACACACCTACACACTGTACAACCATGTGTACAACACACACACCTACACACTGTACCACACACACCTACAGCTCCTAAAGCATATAATCAGGCTACAGCTGTTGTGTATTTTATTGTGAAGCACTAAATGGTTTTAGAAAAATATCGACTCTTTGTTTGTATATATCTACTAAACTAAAGCAAATAAAGAGAGTAATGTAGGCCTGTTATACTGAGTGATATATTTTACACACTGCTCTGCTTTCTGCAGGACCTCACAGCTGTTCTCACTGTAAACATCGCGTCGCGATGAAAGCAGTTAATAACATAATATCCAGGGGATGCATGCAGAGCTGTCATTGGCTGAGATAAGTCCAGCCGTGCGTCACGACTCTTTGAAACATCTCTGTTCCCGGAAATGCATCCACGAAGGAGCCGTGGAGGACCCATCAGTGTATCCTCGGTTATAGCTCCTCCAGAGAGCCTCCTCGACGCTCGATCCTCGGAGTGCATTTAGAGAAATGAGATGTCCTTCAACATGGCGCGCTGAAATTCATTTCCGGGTCACTACCGGAGGACCGAGGAGTCGAGGAAGGGGATTTGATGAAATGAGAAAGGGCCACTGTGTGCTGTTGCCTCAGTCGCCTTTCAGTCTTCTTTAAAAAAGGAAAATAGGGATAAAAGCACAGCAGAACTAAGGAGTGGTTATATACAGTATAATAAAGACAGAAGGAGACTTTGAGGTGTGTTAGTCCTCTGTGAGTTTATGAAAATGTTGTGATTAACGTGCCTGAATGGGGAAGTTCGCTTAGGACAAAGGAGTGAGCAACGTTCTCCACATTCCCAGTTTTAATGGGAAAAGGCACATGCAAAATGTCAAGGTAAAAATATAAATAATAAATCTACATTCATAGCATTCTTTTGGTTTTATTATTATTATACTCAGGGCTGCAAATAACTACTTTCATTACCTATTAATCTTGATTGAATGTTTGAACATTGCTCAGTTTATAACCAAAGCACAACAATATTTATTTCCAATAAAAAAACTCACAAGTGAATCCTCACATTTGTTAGGCAGGAATTATCATTTCGTTTTTGGTTTGTTAAACTTTTTGTTGACTGAGTGACTTAAACAAACCATTCCCTCAAACGTTATTACGGTGTCAAAAGAGCTCAATTTATAGTTTTTATGTAATTTTCAAAGCGGACCTTTTTAAAAACTGTGATAATTGCAGTGATCCTGTAATGAAAGCATTATTTTCATAACTATTTTTATTTTTTTCCCGCAACTGCCTCTTTGTCAAACTAATGATTTCCTTCCCATTGTCCATGAGTGCAGGGAGGGAGGTGCATGCGGTATAAACAGACTGAAAAGAGGAAAGGCTGAAGTGTTCTCTGAAGTCCGTTTTATAGCTCAGTGCAATGTGTTGTGTTCAGTCAAACACACAATCCCTGCACTTTGCAGCAGTATCTCCTAAAGACAGCTGTGCTGAGGACCTCTGACTCCCATGTGCTTATATGGGCTAGCTCACTCCTCCCCCCCCTGCATTTCTCTGCAAATGGTACAGTCCATTTAAAAAGGCGCTTGTCGTCTCTCAATGCTCTGTGTCCTTTCACCAGTCAGCTGCAGGGAGCACATTTCACTGGGGCAGTGCTGGCTCTCTATAACACACACACACATACACACACACACACACACACACATACACATGCACTCTCATGCTGTTACGGTACTCTCAGACACACACACTAACCGGCATGCTTGCACACTGACACACTCACACTACACATACATTATCTCTAGAGCGCAAACTTCTTCCAGCAGTTACACATTTCCCCTGAGCTGGATGCCTCTCTTTAAGGGAATGGACAAACTGCTCTAAAGGATTTAACTTGGCTTTCTTATAAAGAAAGGGGAGAAAGAACAGACAGAAAAGGAGAAGGAGGAAGGATTTATTTGGGGACACGTTCCTTCACTGGAAATGTACAACTTGTCAGTATGACACCTTGTCCGGATTCCCCTCTCCTCTTCAGGCAAAAATCCTGAAAATGATGGATGACAACAAGCAGCTGGCTCAGCGCATCGATGGGGCCATTCAGTCCGCCAGCCAGGAGGTGACCAACCTGCGGTCCGAGCTGAGCGCCACCAGCCGCAGACTGGCCGAGCTGGGGGCCACCGACTCGGGCAGCATGCTGGAGACCCTGCAGCACAACCACAACGGTAGGACAGCCCCTCGGAGAGTGGAGTGAGACTGTGCTGAGAAGCTGCGAACATGTGGGGAAGGATGAGTGCACTCTGATGCAGCGCTGTATGATCCCGCTGTGTGTGTTCCTGCATGTCATGGAGTTGAAAAAGCCTCTGCTCACGCCTCTTTCTGTGTAAAGTTAGCAAGTGAGTTGAACAAAAGAGGTGAGGGGTTCCTGCTGGCTTGTGTCCACTCTGAGTTCTCCCACAAATCCCCTCTCATGTTGAATAATTAACCTTGTGCACCTTTCAGAGAGGGGGAGTGCTGCACTTTAGTGAGGGCAGAGTGGGTAAAGTTACAACCTCTTTTCACTGTCGGGCACTCGCATTCGGTTCTCCCTTAACTGGGCAATGGATCTGTGTCTCTCGAGTAGGAAGGGAAAAGGGGGCTGGTTTTAGGGTTGCCGTGGGTTACTGTTACCGAGAGCTGGCTGCCCAGTTTGTAGAATGCTGTCCTGTGTGTGTGTGTGTGTGTGTGTGTGTGTGTGTGTGTGTGTGTGTGTGTGTGTGTGTGTGTGTGTGTGTGTGTGTGTGTGTGTGTGTGTGTGTGTGTGTGTGTGTGTGTGTGTGTGTGTGTGTGTGTGTGTGTGTGTGTGTGTGTGTGTGTGTGTGTGTGTGTGTGTGTGTGTGTGTGTGTGTGTGTGTGTGTGTGTGTGTGTGTGTGTGTGTGTGTGTGTGTGCGTGTGTTGCAGCTGCTCTGTTTGTCCTTTTCTAACTTTTTTGTCCTCCACTGAGTTTTGACATATACAAAGGTAACAGATGTGAGTTTTTGTGTACATGCATAAGCACGGGTGGCATCATTAGCATGTGTGGGTATGTGTGCCCATGCTGTCATGTCCTTTCAGCTTCTGGCACACACATACTCACACACTCTTGCTGTTTCCATAGCAGTCAGCTGGTACGCTGAGCCGGCTGATAGGATACGTTTCTTCTTGGCCTTGGGAGCACTCTTCTTTGAAACCACATATCTTTGGGATACTTCTGAGTTATTTGGTCCCCAGTTGACCTCTGTAGTGTTTTTTTAAAAGAGGGAAATACACAGCTGGTCAGGAACAGTTTGGTCATGTGTCAGCATTGTTTTCAATGGACTGCCGCTGTTGCTTTGTTTTTCAGCTTTTTCTTTCAGCTTGTGTGTGTGTGTGCCTTGCGGTATCCCTTTAACCCTGATGCACGCTCACACTCCTGCTGTTTCCATAGCCGTGTGTGTGCCAGTGCGAGTGACGACAAGCATTCCTCTGGGAGGGTTTGAGCACTGATGTCATTGTGCTTGTTGCTGCTTCACTGCTTAGCTGAAATGATGCCTGAGGTGTGCATGTTCAGTGGTGGAATCACGTTCATCTGTCGAGAAGATTCATAACACATATTTATTCATATTCTCAAAATGTTTCTGAAATTATACACATTAAGAACATGGCATCTACGGTTTCTGTACATTCCCCACAGAAATTGATTTTCTCAGACATAATTGTCCAGAAATATGGTGCTAAGTGGTACTGAGTGTCCATTTTCTCAACATCAATGACAAATGCCTACATCCTTTTGATAATAAAGACTATGGTTTCTGATTCCTGGCTTGGTTTGGTCTGTATATCTTTCCTCTGTCATTGTCAATAAGCCTTTTTTTTTCTCTTCACACCCATCTCTCACTGTCTGTGTCAAGACAGCCCTTTCTCTCTTCCAAGCTGTTCTTTACAAGCCCAGGGTGTATAATAGAAACGGCTGGGCATAGGGGGGATTAGGCAATTTATCACCAGTGTCTGTGTTGGGAAGGGAGGTGTGTGCTAAGGGTTGCTGGTTCATTGCACAGCCGACAGTGGGAGTCCTGGGGGAGATTTGCTGGGGGTGCTACCTGGCACATCACTACCAACAGAAGTAACCTTGCTAGCTGGCTAGCTTACCTTAATTGCATTTGCTCTGCCTGGGGGTTTTCATCTGCATGTTCTTTTCATCCCAGCAAGTACAAATGTTAGGATAAATCTTTGTAGGGATGTCCCAATACCAGAGATTAGGCCATACCAATTCCAAAGAGTATTACACAACAACAACATAAGTGTAAATCCAGTGTACTTGAATATAAACTCCTTTATAACAGTTTGCATGCTTAGTAAAACAGGTCATACTTCCCTCTGTATTTCTTATTTTATATTGCTTTGAAAACATCTCCTTCTCAGAAATGTATCTAATGAAGGTTCCCGCCAAAAATGTTAACATTATATTTAACCTTCACTTAATAATGTTTTTAATAAATAGCAATTGAAAGCATTATAATCTATCACAAAGGTACCTTGTTTTTGCCATTAATGCTAGCTGTTAGCTCCTTTATTAAGCCAAGCAGGACAGTGCTGCCCACTGCTGCTCAAAGCTAACAGCTAACAACTGAAGTTAACACGCTCTTCCCCTGTTGATTTCAACACAGATTTGTTGTTCACAATTTAGTATTATTGGGGAAAATAGGTTCCAATGACTCCATACATTTTTTTTTTGCTATGTCTTAATGTTGACGACTGGGAGGACCTTGGTCTCGAGCCAGAATAAACATAATCTTTTTAGTAAAGTATTGTTTTTGTACCATCCCTTAATGCAAGTACTTTATATATTGTCTTTCTGTGGTGATATAATATATATGGAGTCTTATGCTTACATGTCTTTTCTCAACAATATATAAGAATACCCGGCCTCCACAACGCTCTCTTAAAAATCGTACTCCTTATCTCTCCTCTGAGCTCACGAGAATACTCATGTGGTAGTCCATGAGCTTCCCTCTAGACATTAAGTGGACTACATTTAGATTTGGCGCTGCTTGTTTGTTGAGAAACTTTAAAACTGGCTCTAAACTTCTTCCTTTGGCCCCAATTCATGCCGTTCTCATTTTCTCTTTGAGAATGAGAGAGGATGTGACGTCCTGCTCCTCTCTGGAAATCAGACCATTGAGTGAGAAGTCCATTCTAGTGCTCATTTCATTGTCTTTCATATACATTTTATGAATCTTTCTGTAAATAGTCGCAGTTGAGAAGAAGGTTTTTTTAATCAAAACGTAAAAATAAAATACAACAGAAGAGGCTAATGAAACTACTGCGGCTGAATGGGAATAATCCTTAAGAGTGTTCTTGCTCTCCAACCTACAGTACATGTTGTAAATCACATAAAAGCATGTTTTGTGTTGTGCCTTTTAATTTTACAGTAAGAGGAAACTGGTTGACAGAGAGACGAGGATGTAACATAGGGATCTTGTTGCGATCAAACCAGGGACACTGTGGTTATATATTTTCTTTATATGCAAGTTGATAGATAAAGCTTTGAATATTTTTTACTGCAGCTGATTGTACTCTCACCACTTCTCTTGAGTTATGACCATTTTTATTTAGCAATGAATGGTTATGAGAGAAGGTCAGTTGTGTTGCATTTATTGACCCATCCATTCTGATACTTTCAAGTATTTAAGTCAAGCTTGGTTGGTCAAGCATTCACAAGATTATTGACTGCGATGCTGCCTTAACCCAAAGGGCATGCAACTCTATCTGAACCTCATCAAAAGATTTTACACGATGTCTGGTAAATCATTTGAGTTATAATCCCTGTAATAATTAAAAATACAAAAAGATATTTACCTTCAAGGATCCAGAAGATTAAGAATGATTTGGGCCTATTATATCATTTAGCATAGAGGATTTGCTGTCTCTGTACATCATTAATGAGCAGACAAGCGCTGCATGTTTAAATGCTCCTGAGACTACAGTTTGATGGTGTTCTCTAATTCTGTTCACGGAAAGCCTCCTTGGTTATTGCCATTAGATATTAACGATTAAGAATATTGTGAGTCTATTTGGTTAAAGAAGTATCTCCATCAGAGGTGAAGAGAAGAGCAAATAAGACGTGACGCTTTTAATACCATGAGTCAGGGCTTTAGGAATTGGAAGAAAATAGGAGCCAGTTCGCCAGACCAGCCGCAGCACAGAATGTTGCATCGGGTGTTATTATAAGGTTTAACCTCTATTTCAAAAGCACCTTAAAGTAGGGCAGCTGACGCCTCTCTCAGACTGGCCCCACCTGCAGGCTCCAGGTCGATGCAGCAGGGTGATGGCCAGCCATTTATCAATACAGTTATTTGAAAGCGAGAAGCTAAGCTTTTATCCACTGGCTGTATGGCAGACACATCCGGCATCTAACAACAGGAGAAGAGCAGCACATTTCTGCCTACTCGCTGTACTTTTGAGTACTCGACAGTTTAAAAACTGTCACATAAATATCTATCCTCCCTCAGTTTTACTCGGCGTGGAACAAAAACGCACACACTGCCTGTTCTAAACATTGTCTTCCCATATATAACATGACATTTCAGGGGACAATTTATGATTATAATTGTTATGCTCTGCTCAGCGGGGTTTCCGTGATTCTGTGTACAGCGTTACCACTCAATTGTTAGTATATAAGAGAGAGACTACTCACACCGTAAATGCTTCATTAACATCATGAAGAGCTTGGACATTTGTATTCCTGCGGTGTGCAGAATACACACGTTCATGCACTCACACGTGTGACATGCATCCCTTATTCCCACTCTGACAATCAACACTTACCAAAAACTAATGTTAAATGGAAAATGCATTGCTTCATTTTGTTTCAGACTAGATTTAAACATGTAGAGCAAGTCATCCCAGGGCTACTTATCTAAACTAAACATTTATTTGAGTCAATATGAAATGATTAAAAATACAGATAGGCTATATTCAAACGCTCAACTGTTTTAGACTTAACATTCATTCAAAAATATATGACTTAAATACAGGATTTGCATAATTTGGAGAAACACTTTTATATCTCAGGCTTTTGAAAATGCTCTTACATTATGGCCTACCCTCTTCAATTAAGATAATGTATGCAAACTAGGGCTGCACGATATTGAAAAAAACTGACATTGCGATATTTTTTTCCCCTGCGATATATATTGCGTTTTTTTTAACTATATTTAATCGGATGAAGGATTTTAGTCACGGACGTCTGGATCTTAACTGGTTGACTCATCATACCTTAAGTCATGATCTAACATGTCATGATAATGCATGTTGCTTACCCTCAAATAAGGGCGTTCATCTGTGAATGAAGAAGAGAAGAACCTTTTTGTATCCAAAATAGTTCCAGAATATCGCACGTCCTAACATTTTTTTTTTTTTCAAAAAATAATTAATTAATAAAATGTATAAAATCGCACGTCCCTGCGATGTGGCATATCGCGGAATTGGAGGACATTTCATGTCCCCCATATAAAAAATCTAATAATCCATGCCCAAAATGCTAAAACATGCACTTGTTCTGTTAAACATACTTGTTTTGAGACAAAATGTATATAAAGTTGTAGAAAAAGTGGTTTCAAACTATTATTTAAATTTTCAAATAGCTCTCGAACATCCCCTAAAATGGCATTTTTCTCTTGTCCCCGCTTCTTGGTGACCAACTTGCATGTCAAATATAACATTTAAAATAGGGATTTTATTTACTTTTTTTGGTATTATTCTATTGATATATATCTCTTGTAATGGTAAAATCAATTTGTTAAATCATAAACATCTTTCAGATAACAGTAATTTTGCACAGAAGGTGTGTCCCTCAACATGCGTTCAACCCTGTTACCCAAACCTTTTTAGATTGGCACAGGAAGTGAACAAACTGTAAATCAGATGACACAGTGGAAGTGACATCAGCAAGCCATGTGCTAGTGCCATGGGTAGACCAAAACTAAGTCCTCTCTTTTATTTTTCATATTTTTACAATCTTTTCAGTCTTAACAGAGTGTGGCACTCTGACCCACTCAACCCTGTTACTGATATTATCAGAATAAAGCATATTCATTTAAAAGTTATCTTTCTTGCATTAGATATCCAAGTTTGTCCTTGCCTTGAAAGTAGCATTACATACTACATCTAGCAATCATTCCTGAGGTTAAATTAGCATTGATTTTCAACCCTGTTACTATAATTAATTAGAGTAACAGGGGTAATTCTTCAAAAATTATAAAATAAAAGGTTCATTTTTCAAAAATGTTGACTCTGGAATGGCCCATGTAATGCAAACAAGTCTTTTTTTCCAGAGTTGCTTCAAATGCACTCATTTTAATTAATGCATACCAATAGCCGTGGATAACCAGCAGAGATGGGGTCGTTACTAACAAAATGTAATATATTACATATTACACTACTTCGTTACTCTCTACATAAAGTAACTCGTTACTTCACTCGTTACTTCACTCATACGAGCACGTACGAACTGCGCATTCGTGAGTGTCAATAACTCTCCTTACCAGCAGGCGGCGGTAGTGTGTATTCGTCATTCAAAACAGGCAACAACCGGAAGACAGAGAAGAAGAACAAAATACGTGATATAAACAAACAACAAATAGCTGTGCGTTAGCTGCACCTTAGCATGTGTTCTTTGCAGGTGTTTGTTGAGGTTTGACGTTGTGTTTCCAGCAGTGGATAACAGCTTCTGGCCTGGACACAGTTTGCACCTCACCGTCACATTCCTGTCTATTCTTCGGACGAACTCAAAATAACGGGCATACCTCCACCCCTCGAAAGTTATCGCTGACTCAGCCATGTTTATGCAGCACTGCAGGTGGAGATGTGGACGCGCAAGTCGCGTAGACTACGTACATATAAACCTGCGGCGGAAACCCCTCTTGTCTGTCAGTGTGATTATGAATGATTTTAGTAAGTAACGAAGTAACGCGTGTCGGGGCAATGTTAGTAACTGTAGTGTGATTACTGAATTGTAAAAGTAGGGCGTTACACTACTCCGTTACCGACAAAAGTAATATTATTACAGTAACGCGTTACACCCAACGCGTTACTGTGTTAAATAAATCCTAATGATTTTTTGCTTTTATATACTTAAATTTCACAGCACATCTCCAGATGTAAACACATGTAATCACTGCCTTTGCTACATCAAGCACAAATATAATTTCCCACATTGTTTATTGTTGAGTTTTAAATCACATCAAAGTCCTTCAAGCTAAGAACGTTGTCACAGATTACAGGTTTTGCCTCTATGAATTGCTTTCCTGCTGTCTCTAGTCTGATTAGATGATGTCTGGAAAAACCTGACATTTTCCAACTGCTAATGCCTTCATACCCTTTACACTCCCTTTCATTGATTTGATGAAGAGGGATAGGTTTAAAGCTGCTGCCACTCAGAGGCATGTGGTGCAGAAAGCCAGCTGAGAGACTCAAAAGCAAAGACACAAGACAGGAAAGAGAAAACGGGGGTATCGCACTCACAAAAGACTGCAATGAATTACCTCACGCTGTGAAAATGGCACCCAAATCTCATTAGTGTTTTCGTAGATTCTCTGTCTATGGCAATGTGAAACTTAATGACTTGTGGGAGGCACAGTGATAGTCCTCCTCAGGTGTCATGTTTATGGCACGTTTTATTTGATAAAGTTACCCAACAGATGGTTTCTCATCAAAGCAGTATTCACAAGTGCAACACAAATTGGAAACGCCATAAATGCCTTAGGCAAATTCATTTAGATCCTCTGTTGGCACCAACCGCAGTAACTTCCTTAATGAATCCCACATTTAGAAGGAATCACCACTCACTGAAGTTCGTATTTCAAATGGAACGACCCATGTCAAGATAATTAATAAGGCTGAAACCTGAACATGGGGTTGAAAGTAGTAATTACTTGGTTGTAAAGCATCTTAATGATGAATGATGTTAGTCTGAAACCATATGCTTAAAGGTCATTAATTTACTTGCACATGTAGTCATCAAGCGGGTGAGAGAACCCTGTGAATTAGATTGATTACAATGCAGTGTAAAGTTAAAGAGCTTACGAAATGCTTTTAGCACCTGTTAGTGGGCTTAGTATATGATAGAGGTTGCATTGTATTGTGAAATGTGCCATATGATTTTTTATTATTGATCTATTTTCAATGAATGACGTGATTTCCCATTAATAATAGTATATATATTATCGTAATAAGAACAGTATTGTCCTTCATTTCGTAAGCTCTTTAAGGACATGACATGCTGCCTTTTGCGCAAGTTATACACACACGCACACACACGAGCAGAGGAGGAAAGTGTTTTCCAGATGGTCATCAGTTGTCATAAGGCCTTGAGACACTGTCAGTGGCTTTGTTTGACATTACAACTCTGGTATTAATACATTCATCCCCCCTACTACCACACACACCTTTTATTTTTTATTCTCCACCTGAATAAACAATTTGATGCCCTTCATAGCATTCGGGTAGGTCTGGTCTGTATGCATATTTGATGTTTTGGGCTGGTCACAGTCCGCATTAATGAGTGGCTCTCAGCTATGTAAATTAATGCTGCCCTCGTCCTTCAGCCTAACGTTCTTGAAAACTGATGCTAACAGACCTCTCATGCTACGCGGCAGATGGCGTGAGCGAGTGTGTTCAGTATCCGTTGACATTGTTCATATTCAGATGTCATGAATTGCAAAGCTGTGTCATGCAAAACTGTAGGAGTAGGGGTCAGATTGGGGGTGGACCAAGTGGTCAAGGACCGCATAAATATCACTCTTCCCACAGAAAGACATTACAGAGAAGATCTGGTGTTATTCGTAGCTCTATGAAGGTGACAGTGCAGTATAATATATTGGTCACCATGTGGATAGACTCCTGTGACCAATGATTACAACTCTCATTAATTTGATGGAAAGCTTCATTAGTGGAAGATGGTGGGTGGTGGGCTTCATTGTTTTTATACTGTATCGACTGTGATACCCTTATTAGTCTCTGGATGGTCCTCATATTATAAGTTTGCCACAGGGCCAAGCTCAAACATATTAAAGCCAACCCCAGATAACGTGGGTGAGAGTCATTTGTATTGTTGCCAGTGATCCAGTGAAAATAAATGAAAACCAAATAAATGACAGTGGATGGATCCATGCAAGGCTGAACTGCGAATACATCGGATGGGACACTGGCTCAGAAATCTGCACAGTGGAAGCTGATAGGTCTCCTCTGTTGCCCCAGAGAATGGCTCCTAATAGGCCAAGATAGGAGATGAGGGAAGAGTGTGCTCGTCAAGTGCGGAACCCCACAGTGGTTTCTGAATGATGTGATGTGACGGGGATTTGGGGAAGAATTGGGGGGACTGGGGAGGGGGGGGTCCTTCTCTGTGGAGCTTCCTTAGATTTTGTCAGCAATTACTCGCAATGAGGTGCAGCCAGACGATCGGCTGTGGCTGCAGCGATGATGAAATGACATTTCCCCTGTTCATCTCGCATTCCCCGAAGTGGTAGATGGAATGATGCTGTGGTGTGTTTGATCATTACAGTGTGCTGCAGCACTGTGCCAAGACGAGGACTGTTGTCGTGACCCTTATACTTTATCTCTATGCAGGTCTTCAGTAAAAGTGTTTGGAAAGTATTTGTAGTATCACTGTATGTTTAAAAAAAAAAAAGAAGGACTTAAAGGTCCCCTATTATACTGTTTTTCAACAATGTATTATAGGTATATACAGAACATGTCTCGGATTGGCTCAAAATACCAAACAGATCATTACAGCATCCCATAAACCCCTGTGTTTCAGCCCTGTTTCAAAAGTGCTGATTCTCTGTCTGTTACTTTAGATGAAAATAAGGAGCCACTCCCTACGCCCCTCTGAGAGATATTTGGTTAAAAAGAACACAAAGGTGCTCTAGGAGGAGATTCAGGTGACATCATAAAGTGGGCAAAATCTGATCAGCTCATTTTCAGACAGGTTTTTATATAGAATCTCTTTGCACAGAGGGGACACATGTTTGTGTATAAAATACATGAAAAAGTGGATTTTAGATAATAGGTGACCTTTAAATGTGACCTTTAAATGTGTTCATTAATGACAGTTCAAAGAAGCTTGTAAGTCTACACAGTGTTACTTTTGGATCCCAGCTGGGGGGTACAGGGTGTGTGCAACCCAAGACGATAAGGATATTTTGGGTGTAGGTAGGCCTATAGCCGAATAGAATTACTGCATAGCTCTGCAGCTCAGCATTGCTTTGCCTCGGAGCATTTTCAGACATACTGGTCCTGGGTCGGATTTCTCCTCTCACACATCCCACTGCAGCCGTTTAGGAGCTGACAAATAGAACGGGATCTCAGATCAGTGATCCTGTAAAGCTTCTACTCGAGTGTCAAACGGCTTCCACCAGCTCACAAGGACCAGTCAGGGGAACTGCAAGTGTGTTTCAAATATTTTTGCGAGACATTGCCTTGAAATTGCTACATCGCTCTTGGAAAAGGGCACAGGATGTTATGTTCTTGGGCTAAACCAATGACGTTCAATGTTTAAAGACAAGGATCAGTGGGAGTCTCGAGGTACTCATGTTCAGCAGACACTAACACAAACACTCCTCTCCACCTCCCACAATTTGCAATTGACATGCTGCCTGGAATGATGCCCTAAATCTTGTTGATGGTGTTGACTCTAGATAAGTTCATATTTTAGGAATATAAACAAGAGTTTCCTTGCTCTGTTGATTCTGTGATCTATTTACGCAATGATCATGTTGGATTGAGGATAACTTTGTCTTTAAATCCTGTCACTTGTGAGCAGTGTTGGGACTAATGCGTTACTGTAACGCCGTTATTTTTGGCAGTAACTAGTACTCGCATTACTTTTTAAATTCAGTAACTCAGTTACCGTTACTACATGGTGCGTTACTCCGTTAGTTTTTTTATATAGTCAACAGCCAGGCGAACAGAGATGAGAACTGTACTTAAGTACAGTACTTGAGTAAATGTACTTACAGTAGATACTTCCTGTGTCACATGCGGAGACGGGCTGTGGGCGTGTTTGTGTTGTTTAACAAGACTATAATAGCGGCGGCGGAGCTCAAGTCTAGTTTCTCCACCTGGAGATATTCTCACTATTTCACTTTTGTCGAGCACAAAGAAAAGAAAGTTTCTGTTAAATGTAAGTTGTGTCCTGGCGGGTCAAAGAGCCTATCTACTGCCCAAACCAGTCATTCAAATCTCTTAAAATATCTGCAAAAACAACATGCTGGGACGAAGCTAGTAACTAAGACCGGCACAGACCCAGACTCATCCAACGCCACTCCACCTGCACCTAAGCAACAGCGGCTGGATTTTAACCAAGGGACTGCTAGCCAGAGAAAAGTCGATAAAGCCATTACACGGTATGTTGTAGAACACATGCAGGCTATTGCTACAGTGGAGTCACCCGCTTTCAGGGAGCTAGTTAGCATGATAGCATGTCCGGGCGGCACACGGCATATGGGACGGAAAACTTTTTCCAACTACCTGGAGAAAGAATATACAAAAATGGAAAGCCAGCTAATATCGATGCTATCCAGATTGCATATAATGCATGTCAAGTTGATCAACAGATTGTATTATTCTCCAATGCAATAACAGGACTGAAATTAAGGATATAAGGGCATTAATGGGAGCCCTTTTTTTAAGTAACTAAAAAGTTACTTTTTACAGTAACGCATTACTTTTTGGTGTAAGTAATCAGTAAAGTAACTGAGTTACTTTTGAAATGAAGTAACTAGTAATGGTAACTAGTTACTGGTTTTCAGTAACTAGCACAACACTGCTTGTGAGTAAGAGGTTACTTAAGTGATTTTGGGAATTTAGTTGTCTGGGAACAATTCCTTGTCTAGAGGCCAGGTTATCCAAGTATGTTGTTGCCGTCACAGTTTCTTTGACTGAGATCACATCAAACACCTGTGCTTAGACCTCGTGTTCAGCTGTGAGTGTTGCCAGTGACAGAAGGCCAGAGGTCATGGCAGCAGATACATACATCATCATTGTTGTTGCAAATCAAGACAATGTGTACTGTATAATAGGTTGATAAGTAATTAGTAAGTGTTGGATTGTGTTCGTTTTTCTCGCGTCCAGGAGAGAAGTTAAAATAGACTAATGGAGTCTCTGAAAAGGTTCAATTTGGTACTTTAATTAAAGGGGACCTATCATGCAAAATGCACTTTTGTACGTCTTTTATACATGAATATGTGTCCCCGGTGTGTCAGGGAACTCACCAAGTGTCAGAAAACACAACCCTCTCTCTTTTCCTCCATACCCAAATCTCTAAAAACGGGGCTATAATGGATCTGATACAGACTGATCCAGATTTCAAATATCTCTGACGTCAGAAACGAGGAGCTCCACCTATATGGGCAACTCTCCACCTATCAGGAGGAGACAGCCACGGCCATTGCCGTTCGAAAGCGCTGGAGACGCTGTAGTACATATGCCAGGCCTGTAGGTGGCGCTGTAGTCTGCCACAAAAGCAGCGAAGAAGGCTTCTCACAGAATCAGCCCTGCAGGGCTAAAAAATAGCAAATGGAGCGAAATGAGGCATGGCTAAAATGCATGATCTGTTTGGTATTTTGAAAAAAAACTTCGCATACATGTTTTATATAGGTATGGCCCTACAATATATTATTAAAATATAGCATGATAGGTCCACTTTAAGTAGCGTGGTAATGAAACAAACAGGAGTAGTGGGACAACAGCTGTGGTCTCGAGGCTGCAGCAATGGGGTGAAGAAGAGAGCGAACAAGCCAAGAACCCCCCGTCTATATCTGATGAAATGGCTCCTCCTTTCAATGCCGGCTGTTGACGTAAAAAGGGAACCTCCCTCCCTGTGTTCTTCTGTGTCCGATGTCGTGTAAAACAAACAGAGGATTTAGACGTTGTTTATTCATTGCATCACTCCACGCGCCTTTTCTCCTCATACACTCTTTCATGACTTTCTTTTATTTAATGCATTTTAACAGCTGTAATCGATGTTAACGTAAAACCGGAAGTGTTCATTGTTGTTAACGGCAACGCCTTTCAATACAGCTTTTCAAAGTAAACTTTAACCGGAACTGTGTGTTTAACTTACTGTGTGTTTAAGCTAAATTACGTCATTCAATATTGATTTTAATTTCTTACACAAGCTAGCTAAGTTGCATTACCTAGCTAAGATAAACTTTACTTGTTGAAAATATTGGTTGAGAGAAAGCCAGTGAATGCTTTAGTGCCCTTGATGATGAAAAGTTGTGGAAACATAACGTGGGTTGACTAATAAGAGAGCGCATTCACTGTTTTATTATCTTGTGTAACAGCTGACGAGGTAATGGCCGTTTCAACGTTTTCCACATGATAAATCAAAGCTAAGTTTGAGATATTTTCTACATGGAGATCCCAGGAGTGCACGGCTAATGCAATGTGTCCTTTGTTTGGAAGATACAAAAATATTGGCGTAAATATATAAATCAATACAAAAAAAAGGTTTTTCTTTTGATGTATTTATTGTTATTTTTATGTTTCTCTTCTAATTATCACTTAGACAATCCACATACACAGACACATAGCTGTTTGTTCCAGTCAGGCCTGGCTGTTGTGTTATCTTTCAGCCTACAGTTGTCCATCCATCAGCATGCAGGCTGTCCAGCCAGCTGGTGCCTGCCGGGTTGGAGAGGCAGATTGGGCTAGCCTGGGTGTCACAGTTGGGGCAGGTGGGCTTCGTCATCAGGTACCCCGATGCCTATTTGCACAGACGGGAGCCTTCCCTGAGCGCCGCGATGGGAACAGGACACGTTTGGCGGAGGAAAAACGAGGGGCATCTTGATCCATGAGGATGCCAGCCCTGACAAATTGGACAAAGCCTCCAGTGCATAGGAAGGGCAATGCCAGTGTGAGGCTGACATATGAAGAGGCACAGTGGGCGGAGTGGGCAGAGTGGGAGATGGGGGGTGGAGGGTGATGGAGAGCAGATGTGTGTGTCATCCCAACCTCGGCATCATGCTGAAGGAGAGGAAGCATTACTAACCTTAATGGACGTAAACAGACGGATACACACATACACAGAGCAATAAGTTACGTGTATGTGTGTTTGTGCATGAGAGGGCGAGGACTTGCCCTTCAATAACGAGGCAAGGAAAAAACTGCATATCGTGCTATTTTCAAACGTACGCAATGTCTGTCTGGGGATACTCTCGATCCTCTACCTCATTAGTTTTTTCACGTGTCATAAACCAAACCTTTTCCCTTTCTGCTCCGAGAATGAAACATGACTTGAAAGTCATATTTGATATGCTGATTCATTTGTGTTTTTAAAATGCCCACGTTCTTGCAATGTCAGGTTAGCTGCATGTATTGTGACTGCATGCTGTAAAAACATGCTTCTCAAAGCAGATTTGGAAACATCGAATGGTACGTCTTGAAGAACTCTTTACATTGTTTATATACTGTAAGGTGAAAACGATGACATTTTATGCTGAAATGCAAAGGACATCATATTTTACCATTTTTTGGGCTCCGGATATTCGGATATTCGGAATCGATATTCGGCGAGCTCGCGCTTCAACGCGTGTATTTCGGTGTATTCAAGGCATTCATTTTGTTATTCTACAGTATTGTTGTTTTATAGTTATTTGTTAATGTAAATAACCCAATTTATGTTCTTTGAAATTTAAAAGGATATTGTGTTTGTTACTTTCGTTGCAGTTGTATTATGTCTTAAGTGTAATTTGGCTTGGCTTCCTATTTTGTATGGACATACTTTTATTTTGAAGGAGAGCTAGCGCTGTTGAAAGGAAGTTGTTGTTGCTATGGAAACAACGTGACGGACAAAAGGAGCGGAGATTAACGGACAAAAGTAATATCTACATATAGAGACGGAGAAAGTAAACGATAAAGTTTATGGTTAAGTGTTAGTAGTGCACCCCCCGAAGAGGCACAAGCTCTTACGTTGATATTGGAGATTTCAATAAATGTTATTTGGCAGCCGCAGTGTAGCGGCTAAACTCCCCTTTTGGTAAACTTAGTGTGTGTATTGCTTAGCATAAATTACAATGACAAATCTTAAATTTGCACTCTGCATATCAAAACCGGTGACAAATCTGTGAGGCTCTGTTATTAGCAGGCCAGCAGCAATTAAAGTCCATTTATCGTACACGTAAAAACAGGTGGCTAACAGTCAATTAGATTGCAGGTGTGCATATTGCAAAATCACATCAGACCTGAAGCTGAAGCTGAAGCAAAGCTGCTCATTTACACTTAACCAAAGCAGGTACAGATCTCTCTGTTGGGATTAACTAATGTGTTTCTTCTGAGTTTCAAAGTCCAAGCGTCTGTTGTCAGGCCTGTAAGTATGATGATGTGTTAATGCAAACTGTTTGACTTTAGAAATAAACAAAGCCTGGGTCTCAATGGCCTTGTTGGCAGAAGGAGAACTGTATTTGCCTTCACCCACTTAAGGATCTGTCCTGTCATCGTCTTTCATTCCATCGATCGGAATAATGCTTTAATGCCTATCTCGGTGTCTTATTGTATTACAGCTTTCATTTTGTAATAAAGGCATTAAGCAGTAGGCCTACGTAAAAAGACAGTGTGTTGAAAGCTATCTGCAGTCTTTCTGCATTGTTAATGAATTGAACTGCTATTGATTATGTGGACTGCTGGTCCAAGGCAGTGTATCATGATGCACACAATGTGAATGGCCTCTAAGACTTAACAAGCCAGGCTGTTAGTTTAGAGTCGATGCATCATTGAGCCCACATGACCTCCAAACTGAGGATACAATGTCCTTGTCATTAGAAAGTGTTCCCCGCTCCACCATGCCTTTGAGTCTTCATCAGCAGGGAGACAGGCCTGTGCCTGATCCGTAGGTAGGGGAGAAACAGAATCACTGCTACAAAATGTGTGTTTTGTTAGCAGTTACCTAAAGAAAGTCCCTGAACTAATCTGATACAGAGCCATATATGGCTCTGATCTGATATATTTTTTCTATCTTTTTTATTTTTTGCTAACTCAAATTAAATTTGGAATATAGATTTTAACATCATTAATGGACGGTGCTCCTGTGCGACTATAATTAATAATAATAATAATTCCTTATATTTTTTATAGCGCTTTTCCAGATGCTCAAAGCGCTTCACAAATACACATTACACATACATGCAATCAATCAATCAATCAATCAATCAATCAATGTTTATTTATATAGCCCAATATCACAAATGTTACATTTGTCTCAGTGGTCTTCACAGTGTGTACAGAATATCAGTATGACAATACGACACCCTCTGTCCTTAGACCCTCACATCGTACAAGGAAAAACTTCCAAAGAAAACCCAGTTTAAAGGGAAAAATGGGAGAAACCTCAGGAAGAGCAACAGAGGAGGGATCCCTCTCCCAGGACGGACAGACGTGCAATAGATGCCGTGTGTAAATTGAAAAGATAATACATTTGCAACATAGGTAGTCCAAATGTTTGGAAATGCATGTGTGTATAATAGGAAGATGAATCCACGAGGATATCCATCCAGGACCTATGATCCAGGACCACAGCCACGACTCAAGATCCAGCGCTCGCGATCCAGGACACAGGACCGCAGGATCATCCATGACTCCGGATCCCAGCGTATATAGACACCAAAAAGAAAGACATTTGGGGAAGCTGGGTTAATCGGAACATGAGTGTACACGGGTATAGACAGAGAGAAGGAAGAAGTAAGATGTCCCCCGACAAACTAAGCCTATATCAGCAAAACTAGGGGCTGAATCTAATCAGCCCTAACTATAAGCTTTATCAAAAAGGAAGGTCTTAAGCGCACTCTTAAAAACGGATAGGGTGTCTGCCGCCCGAACACAAACTGGAAGCTGATTCCACAAATGTGGAGCTTGATAAGAAAAGGCTCTGGCTCCCATTGTACTTTTAAAGATTCTAGGAACAACCAACAACCCTGCATTCTTGGAACGCAATGCCCTAGTAGGACAGTAGGGTATAATGAGTTCTTTAAGGTAAGATGGCGCCTGCCCATTAAGGGCTTTGTAGGCGAGAAGAAGAATTTTAAATTCTATCCTGTGTTCTATAGGGAGCCAGTGTAAGGCAGCCAGAACAGGAGTAATGTGGTCCCTTTTCCTAACTCTGGTTAGTACACGAGCCGCAGCATTTTGAATCAGCTGAAGCGACTTGATTGACTTCTTGGTACTCCCTGATAATAAAGAGTTACAATAATCCAGCCTAGAAGTAACAAATGCATGGACTAGTTTCTCTGCATCGTTTTGAGGCAAGATATGCCTGATTTTTGCAATGTTACGTAGATGGAAGTAGGCGGTCCTTGAAATTGATTTTATGTGGGCGTTAAAGGATAAATCCTGATCAAATATAACACCAAGATTCCTTACAGTCTCACTGGAGGCCAAATTAATGCCATCCATAGTTAGTATGTCTTTAGATAATTTGTTTCGTAGATTCTTCGGGCCAAGTACAATAACTTCAGTTTTGGTCGTGTTTAACATCAAAAAGTTTAAGGTCATCCACGTTTTTAAGTCCTTAAGGCAGTCTTGAATTTTATTTAGATGATTAATTTCATCAGGCTTGATTGATAAATATAGTTGAGTATCATCCGCATAACAATGAAAGTTTACAGAATGATTCCTTATAATATTGCCTAACGGAAGCATATATAATGTGAACAAAATAGGTCCGAGCACTGAGCCCTGTGGCACTCCATGGCTAACTTTGGTTTGCGTGGAAGATTCATCGTTAACACGTACAAACTGAGAGCGTTCAGATAGATAGGACCTAAACCAGCCTAAAGCAGTTCCCTGTATGCCAACTAAGTGCTCTAGTCTTTGCAATAGGATATCATGGTCGATAGTATCAAATGCAGCACTAAGATCGAGCAAAACAAGAATAGAGACAAGTCCCTTGTCTGAGGCTATTAGAATATCATTTGTGACTTTAACCAGAGCTGTCTCTGTGCTATGATGTGTTCTAAAGCCAGACTGAAAATCTTCAAATAAATCATTGTTTTTTAAGTAATCACACAACTGTTTTGCGACCGCTTTCTCAAGAATTTTTGAGAGGAACGGAAGATTAGAAATAGGTCTATAGTTGGCTAAAACCTCTGGATCGAGTTTGTGCTTTTTAAGAAGCGGTTTTATCACTGCTACTTTGAATGATTGTGGAACATAGCCTGATAATAAAGACATATTCATAATATTTAATAAAGAAGTGCTAATTAATGGAAAAACTTCCTTCAACAGCTTAGTTGGAATTGGGTCTAACATACACGTTGATGGTTTAGAAGAGAGAATCATTGAATGTAATTGTTCAAGGTTAATGGCTGAAAAGCATTCTAGTTTACTATCTAGTGTAATATTAGAACTTACGATTCCGGGAGCTGTTGATAACACTATACTGGTCGAAGGCAAGAGGTCATTAATTTTGTTTCTAAGAGTAACAATTTTATCGTTAAAAAAGCACATAAAATCATTACTACTGAGTGCTAAGGGAATAGAAGGCTCAATCGAGCTGTGGCTCTCTGTCAGCCTGGCTACAGTGCTGAAAAGAAATCTTGCATTATTCTTATTCTCATCTATTAATGAAGAGTAGTAGGCTGCTCTCGCTTTACGCAGTGCTTTCTTATATTCATTGAGAGTAATATGCCAAATTAAACGAGATTCTTCAAGTTTAGTGGAACGCCATATCCTTTCAAGTTGTCTAGACTTTTGCTTTATTTTGCGGGTTTCGGCATTATGCCATGGAGCTAATCTATGTTGTTTTATTTTCTTCTTTTTCAAAGGAGCAACAGAATCTAATTTTATTTGCAGCGCATCTATAGCACTATCAACAACATGATCAATTTGGGGTGGTGTACATTTTGTATAAGTTTCCTCCCCTACATGCAGACATGCTATCGAGTTAAGTATTGGTTGAATCTCTTCCTTAAATGTGGCTATAGCACTAACAGATAGGTTTCTGCTGCAAGAGCTTTTGACTAATGCTTTGTAGTCTAGTAACAGTACTTCAAAAGTTACTAAGAAATGGTCGGATAAAGCAGGATTATGCGGTTCGACTAATAGTTGCTCAATTTCAATACCATAAGTCAGAACAAGGTCGAGAGTGTGATTATAACAGTGGGTTGGTTTATTTACACTCTGACAGAAACCAACAGAATCTAATATAGAGTTAAATGCAACAGTAAGGCTATTTTTATCATCGTCAACATGAATATTAAAGTCACCTACGATAATTACTTTGTCTGTTTTAATAACCAAAGTTGATAAAAACTCAGAGAATTCTGATAAGAATTCTGAATAAGGACCTGGTGCACGATACACTGTAACAAATAAGATTGGCTGCAAAGTTTTCCAGGTCGGATGCGTAAGACTAAAAACGAGGCTTTCAAAAGAGGTATAATTACATTTTGGTTTAGTATTGATAAGTAAACTTGAGTCAAAGATTGCTGCAACTCCACCTCCTCGGCCTCATATTGCCTCGAGCAATATGAGTGTTGACATGGCTGGGTGGAGTGGCCTCATTTATGCTGACATATTCTTCATGCAATGGTCATGTACTGTGGACAATACCCACAGGAGCAAGTTCAGGTGAAGTGTCTTGCCCAAGGACACAACGGCTTTACAGACGCAGCAGCGGCGGGTTTCACCCCTTGATCTGATGATCATTGCACAGCGCACTGCGCCACACCTTCCATCTTCACGCCTCGAGGTCATCGAGGCACTTTTACAAGTACACATTAGTATCATACATGTACTGTGGACAATACCCACAGGAGCAAATCCGGGTGAAGTGTATTGCCCAAGGACACAACGGCCTGACACAGTGGCGGCAGGAGCGGGTTTCGAACTGGAGTTCCCCAGCACCCCCCTTGATCTGATGATCAGATGCACAGACCACTGCGCCACCCGTCCCGACTATGGAGGTTAACACCAGGTTATAATCATTACTTTACTTATTGCTGAAACTTCTGGCATTCAACATAGCACATTCTTGCCCTATCTCTTATAAACAAACCCCCACATTGTTGCATTTTTTAATTCTCAAGGAAGGAGGATGGTGTTGTAAGTGTGTAACTAGCATTGCCCCTTCATTATCAAGCCAAAAAAGCTTATAGTAAAAAGTGATATCATATATACAAATGATCCTCTTAAAAATGTGTTTCTGTTAATATCTGTGGTCATTTGCTAGCTTGCTCAGTGTGTTGTACAGATATTTCCTGTCCTTTAACTGAACTGCTGATGTTGCAATTCACTCTTCACAAACAGACATGCCAAGAAGCTGTAAATGACTTGCTAAAAATGTCTCTTACTGTAGAAAAAGCCCTATATAATGTTGTGGCAAATCCTATTTGTACTTCAGAAGTGGGTTCTTATCTGGTAGACAACAAAGAGACAGGTACCGCCAGCTGCTCAGTCAGTGTAGAAGTAGTCATGGCACTTCATCTCTCTGAAGCTGAGAGAGATATTATCTGTGTTTTTAGGAGGCATGGTCGTCCTCCTGGTTCACCTTTGGGTGATCCTGTCTCTGTAATGGTGGGTCATTGTGCTTAAATTACGTTCTAGAACTCCCTCTATCTCATAGGTTAACAGGAGGAACAAATCTATTCAAATCGAAAGGGGTTAGGATGCAGAGGAGACATCATTCTTAATAACATCTTCAGTATGAACAAAAGTATGCTCTCAAGGAGGCTTTGTCATCTTTCAGGGAAGATGAAAAATGAATCTTTGACTCAGCAATCCCAAGGGGAACATGTCTACTTATCAAAGATGCAGATGGTGATGAAATGCTGTACGATCCACTTGGCCAATGAAAACGCATGTAATATACTTTAAAAACAAAGAAAAACATTTCTTATTTAAAAATAGAAATAGTGCAGGGATGAAAAAAACACCAGATGTTTGATTTTAGGGAAACAAAGGATGACAGCATGTTGAGCATGTCATTGGGATTTTGTGCGACCTACTTTACTATGAAAGGGCTAGTAGTTTATTGTATCCTTGCACAAATGAATGTACATTCTTACTCTCACAAACAAGTTTTGGGCGGCTGTTTCTCTTTTCAAATCCTAACTCTGTAGTTACTCACCAATGAGTTCTGGGTTTGATAAATGTCTGATAGAGCTTTAAAATGACCTAAACCTTTAAATGTAGGCTACTGAATGCACTTAAGGTTTATTTCCATTAACCTTTCTAAAATATTCTGAACATCTCATTCAAAATGTTACATTAACATTCAAATTAAATACATCTGTTGAATAGCAATGTCTCCTGTATTCGAACAATGGCCCTCTTTTAAAGTGTGTCTGTGTGTGTGTGCTTGCTGCGACTTTATCCCAGCATCTTGTTCCATTTCACGTTATTTATTATCCTATCTTTAATTAAGGCTGTAGCCTACTGAGGATTTGTACGCTATAAGATTATTATTATTATTAATAACTTTGAAAACATTGCCCTAAATGCTCCATCTGACACATCTTATTTTATGACTCACAGCAAGCTCTTTCACAGTCTCTGTAATAGTCTCAGACATTTATTGAAAAGAGATAGATCTAATCATCTCCAACATGTTTTAAGCAAACAATAAAATGTGAATTTACGTATTTGTTGCCATTCAGCCTTTCAGAAACAAAATGTTCACTCCGCTAAAAGAAACGTGCTTGCCTTACACAAAGAAATCATCAACCTGAAGAGGGCGGTCTAATAGCAATGAACATCTCATCACCATAAATTATATTTATACATCCGTAAAAACTAAATATCGTCTTTTATTATTGCATGAAATATGACGACAAACATTAGAAGCTCTGAATGTTAATAAATGACATTCGATACAGCCCTGACTTTGATAATGCAATCCAGCTTCCATGTTAGGCAAATGGCGGATTTAGATGCAGGGTGACCTTTCTGCGGACAAAAGATGGTAATCCGTGGTTCTATGGAGTAAGAGTGGTCCATTTGTTGGCTTGCTTGCTGCCCATTAATTGATGTGTATGGCTGTGTAAATAAAATATATTTGTTGTCTGGACTATAAAGCACCATGCTACAGCATTTCACCGTCTGAATCTACAAGGCCATTACCTTTGAAGGAGGTTGATGCCAATGTGGAACAGATTCATGGATATTGTAATTGGTACAGAACAAATCATTGCGCTACTACTGTGCCAACTTGTATATACTTGCATAATGGATAGTTTTCTTGCTGCAGCCAAAACGTCTTAAAAAGCCAATAAAAGTAAAAGGAAGTGATGTGTTCACAGCTGTGAGATCGGTATTGAATATGATGTTGAGGGTATGGGCTTGTATCTATGTTTGGATCCTTTCATTACGACTTGTTATTGTAAGAATATCCCCGAGATTGATGTCTGCATGTATCTGGATCCAAAGCAATAAGGCGCTTATATTGGACTTTAAATCCTTTAGACCACCAGACAACATCTTGGCTTTCCTTCCACAATCCATAATCAGACCATTGACACAAAGTTTATTTGGATGCTCTGAAATCCACTGAAGGATTGCCAAAACCCTTAACCTTATAATGCAGCAGCTTGTAATGCAATCCATGTTTCCCCTTTGCATATCTAACTTGAGTGGATGGATGGTTTGGCGGCTCTCGGTGGCGGCCAAACCACAGCTCGTGAAGAGGAATAAAGTCCATCACCTCACGGACAATCGATCTCTGTCAGACTGACGTGTCGTACTGTGCCGTGTCTGTTTGCCTCCACAACGTTGACTTACATTAGGCTTAGCGCTTATATTGCTCTGCTGCTCAGGGTGTCAGAGAACTATTCTCAGGCCCCACACCGTAATTTAATCATTGATTGTCCGCCTCAAATACTTCCCAGACTGCACACACTGTCACTGTCAATGTGGTTTGGGGTTCACAAGGAATAAAGTTCCATCAAAGTGTATAGACCCTCAAACCATGGTAAAGAACCAATCTCAAAAGTAGTTTTATTAGGATAAATCAAGGTTTTTTTTAAATAATCTCTTGGCAATAAAATGAATATTTTCATAATTATAAACATGTAGTTATGGCACTGTGTCATTCTGTCACCTGAGTTGGGAGTAAAGGATACCTAACTCTTATCAACTAAAATTGTTGCTGTTTGTAATTTTTCCTTCAGGAACTTTCTAGAACCGGTCACAGCAGAATAATGCTCTTCTGCCTGATTGATTAATTAAAGTGATATGATGATAATGACTTATTTCCACTGTGGTCCTCTACGGTGTGACACACATTTGTATACTCCTCAAGTTAAAGGTGGGTTAGGTAATTTTGGAGAAACCAGCTCGAGTGTGCTAGAATTAGAAAATACACAGACGGAAGAAATTTGCCACTTCCTTACAGAGCCCCTCCTCCAACACACACGAACGCGCACATGACCAATGAGGGCACGAGATAAGTTTGTGCACAGATGGAAGGCTGACAGGCAGGTAGGCCATCCAGTTACTTTAGCCGGGCCGGCTAAAATAACTGGTCGTGCTTTTTACAGTACTACGGCTTCCACAGATGACATTTTTTGTCAAAGCACTTAAGATATTCATTGCTATCGGGATGTTGAGAGCATTCCATGGAATATAACAAAAAGTGTATCTCGAGCCGGTTTCTCAAACTCACCTACCCCACCTTTAAGGTTTAAAAAAGGGAATTGCTTTGACATCCAATTCTCACTTTTAATGTTAACACATCCCTGGAATTGCTGACTCAATGTGACTCGAGGCGTACAGTAGGATTGAGATATGAGCTATCATAATACCATCCCTTTTCTATATTGACAATTCTGTCAAATTGAAGCATCAATGTAATATTACCGCAAGTCTGTCTGAGGAGAAGATCCGACATGAGAGATTGTTTGAATAAATGATCCACTTTAAATGTCAATGTTTTTGAGCCTTGCTACTGCTGGACCATCATTTAACAGATATGGAGCTGTTCAGTGGAAGGAAGGTAAATATGGTGTAGTTATAAGAAAATGGCCCCCAATGGCTACAAAAGAGAAAATTATCATGCAGTGGAAACAGCTCAGACAAGACGTCCAATTTTCCTGTCCGGAATGTGTGACAAGGTGTAAATGTCTGTGGTTGTTTTACAGTGTTTGTATTTCCCGCTCCTCATCTAATGTCATGTCATTTTACTGGAGGATGGTTAAACTACTACAGTTTAGTTTGACGTTACTTTACCGTATACTAGGGATCGACCGATATGGCTTTTTCAAGGCCGATACCGATACCGATTATTAGTAATCAAGGAGACCGATATTTGGAACCGATATACATTTGCAGTAAAATCAGAAAATCTTGGTGTCAAAATGTAGAATAACACAAACTCCAACACAACTTCTTTGAAATGTATTTAAGCATATATTATGTTTAATGAACTTTTAAACATCTTACAACTGGTTTCCTCTCTGTACCCTTTTTCTTTAGTGCAGCCATCTGTAATGAGAGAGACAAGAAGTGGGGCTGCAGGCTGACATGCTTAACTAACAATAATGCTTAATTTATTATATCAAAACAATGCCTGTCTATCTAGCATAACATCCCAATAAGCTGCTAGCAACTGCAAAACACTGCTAGCTAATGTTTTGTAAACTATTAAAAGTGAGGCTATTACAGTAGACCTACACCTAACGTCTAATATTTTGCTAAACATTTGCTAGATACATGTTGGCTAGCTAATGAGCTTCACATATCAACCTGAAAACTGCTAGGCTCCACTCGCAGCCCACCCCCCTCCGCACCACAGTTACTCCGCTGCGAGACGCTGCAGGCACCCCCAACTCTGACTGACTTCCCGCGTCCCTGTGTAACTGGGAAACTGATAGAATTGGATCATAAAATCGTGGTGTTTTTGCAACTTCAGCATAGGGGATTGGGATGTTTATTGAATTTCGGTTTAACACATGTATGGCTCTGCCGCTCAGCGCTGCCGCTTGCTTCAGTCTGTGACACATGCGGAATATCGGCCCGACTCCTACCTTATACCATAGTGAGGGCAAATCTAAAATACAAAACCTAGGCTGTTGAAACCTGCGCCCTTATTGAGAAAGACATCATTTAAGATGATTTTTTACTGTAATTATATTGCGCCAAGCTGTATGACCACTTATAATAACCCCATACTGGCCTGGCCCAACCTTGTATACTCCCTACATGTGTGGCACAAGGCTACACGCTCTTTCTAGTCTGAGGGCTTTGCCTTGCTGCCCCAGATCACAGCGTTGAGTGAGGATTAAAGTCACTTTCTAAGCGTTTGCCTCCAATGCAGCAACACAGTTATCACAGCCATATGATCACACTATCAAAGCTCATGCCCACGCCTCAGCATAAGTCGGTGCCGGCCTTTTAAGATGTTAACAGCCAAACAAAATGAAGAGCCTATGCAAAAAACGCTGTGTCCTCGCTGTAGGTGTGCCTGTTAGTTCCATGTGAAGGCTCAGTGACGGTGTCTATGTAGATGTAAGATAAGTGTGCGTGGCATGCTTGCTGTGGGCACTGAAGGAAGAATTGTGAGTCTCCTCTGTTCATTAAGAATCTGCAGCGGCCGCTGAGCAAAGCTGAGATGAGAAGAACTGATGAGAGGAGAGGCAGCGGAGAGACAAAAATAGATCAAAACCAAACCGGAGTCCAGAGCACTGGTGGGCATAAGAAGGGAAGGAATGCTCGCCCTGTAAGGCTGGACACGCTAAATGGAGCTGTCAAACTAGATTGCAGATAGAGAGGCGCCCAGGAGAATGGTAGCATAGCGGACAAGCTAGCCCGATAATGATGGAGAGTATTTAAGAATGCTGATAACTGCAAGGAAAGGTTGTGATTTGGAAGGATGAAGATGATAGAAACCCTCAAGCTGTTTTTTTCCTCCACTCAATTTCTTCCCTCCCCGTTATCTCCTTTTTTTGTTTTGCTTCTCTGACTGCGATTAGTGCAGAGATAAGAGCCTCATGATTCCGTTATGTTCTGTTCCATTAGTCTGACTCACTTCATGCGTTTGGGTCTGTCAGTGGCCGAGTGGCTCTCCATCATCTCGCCTTCATCATCTTGTATCTTGTTTTTCAAGGCCTCTCGCTCCTCAGCCTTTTATCTGGTGAGCCGCACGGCTTAGTATTCTTTTTAGAGTTTGGGGTGTTTTTGTGATGCGTTTGAGCTTAAAGAAGTGTGAGCCGCAGGTCATTAGCTGATGTTAAAAGCTGGATTCTTTGAGCGCTTGCAACAGAAAAAAGCCCTTTCTATTTTCTGTTATAATGATTTATTTTAAACATTTAACGATGAGCTGTGCAGCCAATATCCCAATGAGATAATTATAGCTCCTTGAACATGTGACCCTCAGTTCACTGCCCCTCCCTTTTCTCTCCAAACAGACCATTAGCTCTGCACCGGCCGCTCTGAAACTCTGTGGACGGACGACATTTAAGAAGCATCGCCCTTAGTCATTCCTCTTCTTCATCCTCGTGTCGGTTAACCTTTTTCCCTCCCTGTTTTCCTCCCTCTATATTCTCATTTCTCACTTGCAGTCTTTTCCTCTGATCCTTCTGTGATTTGCAGTTTCATTTATTTCTTTCTTCGCTCCCACTTTTTCGTTCCATTTCTCTCTCTTTCTTGTATTTTTGCGGATCCATGAGTGGAATGGAAGCAAATAGAGAGGCAGTGAGGTAGAAAGCCACTTCCTCATCTGGTAATGAGTCTGGAAAGTTCCCAGTCAAAAGTACACCGTCTCCATGGAGGCCGAGGTAAAGTTGCCGGCACTGCCTGCGCCTGGTGTCTTTGAACGGCCCAGCGAGAGTAAATAATGCCACGGTCACTTCTCCCAGAGGTCCATTTCACCATCTGCGACCACAAAGACACACCACAGTCTTTGAGGACGTGGTCGTGGGGTCTTTTAAAAAAATAACTTCATCCAGGACCTTTTCATTAGACTCTCTCAACCACCCTCAAAGTAAAAACATCAATGTGTGTTACTTTTTTCCCTACTCGCAGATTGAACTTTTTTAAAGCTCTTTTTTGCCATAGGCACAGATGAATAGCTCTCCAATAATATCTCCATTTAGCCTCAGCCCAGAATAATTAATGTGAACTTGTTTGTGTTCCTTTATTGGATGTAGCTTTAAGGTTCATATTTAGACATATTTTCTTTCTTGTTGTTTTTCATGCTATTGAATGCCCTCTTTTTGTCCTTTTGCAGCCTGCTGTTCTCTCTCTCTTCTCTGCCACCCGCCCACCCCCGAGCCACCTTCATTTATTGTTCAATTGAATTATTAATGTTGTTAATTCTAGATGAGGGAACAAAGCGGCGACGTCTTGTGTTGATGCCTTTGAGCTCTGAGTCATTCACTCTCTTCCTGCTAACACAGTCGCTGCGGCAAAGTCACAAGTCATTACGTGTTGGCTAATTACATTCAGAGGCACCTGCCCACACACGAAGCACAGACGGGTGCTTCAGTCACACTTCATTGTCCAGGCTGCCTGTCTTGCACTGTGAGCTCAGAGTACACTTCAGGTCAAGTCTGGGACTGTTGTGTGCAAAGTTGTATGTTGGAAATATCAGAAAACTGTGGTAATTGTAGCTTTTGTGCAACCAGTATATTCCACTACAGTGTAGACTATACAGAAACTAAACAGCCACTATTACTTGTCACCTGTAAACCTGCAGAATAACACGGTAACATGCACGATTTAGGATTTAGGATTTCTCAAGTGTCAAAGCCCTGCATATATTTGATCTCCACCATGACCTCCTCTATACGACTTCTGCGCATAACAAGAAATGTCCTTGACAGGGAAAAAAACATTGCTAGTAAACATAATTTAGTAGAATTAGATAATGAAAACATACATTTTAGGACACCGACGACAGTAGTGAATGTCAAATATTGAACTATTTTTTAGAGCTTTGATAAGTTTGCCATGTTAAAGACTTTATTGTAGAACTCAAGCCATTGTATGTATGAGTTATAGTTATTGATATAAAGTCAATAACAAAGGTTATATGTTTTTCAGATGCTGGATAAACCTCTCTGCCAAATGTAGCTTCATTTGAATACACCATACACACTTAAATTATTTGTCCTTAAACCTGCAAATCCCCAATCAATGGTTGCTGTTATCAGCTGCTCCAACATTAAAACATATTGGAGAGAAAAAAAAACATACATCTAAAAGCCTACTCAATTAACAGCTGGTCATAATATAAAATATATCATATGAGGTCTGTGACTAATAAAAACAATGAGCTACCAAATTCTGAAATGTAATCCCGGCATTACAGAATAATTACTACAACACACTTTCACATTCTATACCCTGAAATACAGAGCCTTCTTTTTTTTCTCCCAAAGCCGATGATAAATCACATTTTAGACCGGTGTGATGAGGCTGACAAACATATTCCTTCATACATTCTTCACCAGTGGTGTGACTACAGCATTAAGCTGCAAATGCGACCCTGCGGGATGTAACCGTGCAGGTACTTGACATTCTGCCCTGTGCCGGCGTGATTGTGTTTAAATTGTGAAGCTCACACGCCAAAGTGTCCCACGCCGTCCCAGGCACTACAGGGTACATATATCTAGCAGTTTAATTGGGGCTGAGGGCAAACCCAATACAGATGGTATTTTCACTGTGTGATGAAGAGGATTTTCTGGGTTTACTGCAATCTGCAGTGCAGCTAGAGGAGGAGAGGAGAGATGAGGAGACCGGAAATTGGAAAAGAGAAAAAGAGGGAGATGGAATAGACTGAAAAAGAAAGTGACAAACATTCGCTGATGAGATGGAAGGCAGGGGTGCACAGAGAGCAGGAAACAGGAGGAAATACAGTGAAATACATTACTTAGAACGTATACAGGAAGAGCATGTAAAGTCCCTTATGACTCTCTGCTTAGCTTTGTTTGGTCAAGTTAAAACACATTTACCCCTCTTACATGTTCTTTGTTTACATTTGATTATCTCCTTCAAGACCTGATGATCGTTGTTTGTATATAATGCAGGCTTAAATACGTGATTACGGCCAAAATGTAAATATATGGTGTAAAAATCCACATCTATACTGTTGTCTTGACCATATGATTTAACAAGATATATCCCAATATGGCCAACTCAGGTCATGATAAAGGGTTAACTCACTTGAAGTTCCCCCCTACTTAAAATCCTAGCTCATCCTATAATTAACTCTGATAGAATCTCCTGGAAACTCATTCAACTTCCTAATGTGCAAAGTTAACTTGATGAACGGCGAGCAATAATGCATCTGCGCCCTCCATCAGTCACCATTAAAACTGAGAGCTGGCCATTGCATCTCAATAAAGCGTTATTAGCAGCGGGGTTACTCAAGAAGACGGAGCACTCTGCATACTAATCCAGACAAGAAGCCTCCGTGTAATGCTGAAGAAGAACAGCTACTCCACTGTACGTTTCTGAATGATAGTCAAATATGATTCATTTGAGCATTTAATGGGACGGATGGGTAGATTGTAACTAATAAATTGCAGCTGTAGATACTCTACAGATTTCCCAAAAAACTGATTTAGAGTCAAATCCTAAGGCGTACATTTTATTTAGCTCATTTTTCTCTCAGTAAAAACCACCAGGATCCCTCATTGGCACGCAATTTAGCTCTGAGCCACGCTGCATTTAATCATTTACACATTCAAAATAACACTCAGGATGCAAGATACAACTTGCATCTCCCACATCAATCACTTTCACCACTCTTTTTTTACATCCCAAAAGATTTTCAGAGAATACTTTCCCGATGAACAAAACTAAAATGTCCTCTGTGACTCACACATGCAGCCCACACAACATCCCACAAATGCTTCTCCGTTCGTCATACGCTGTGATTTGCTTTGTATTCTCAACATAGGCGACCAAGATGATGAATGCCTTTCCATTTGACAGCCTTTTAAAAAAATCTATTCACTTTTTCTTCCGACACAACTCTTATCTGTGCATTTCATTTTATGCTGAGAAGCAGAATCTGTATTATAAAAGTATACTACAAACCAACTAAAAGATTGGATACTGTGTACAGTATATGGTACAATATAAAGGCGATCGACTGTGAATGTTGTCTGCTGGTAAAAGCTATTAAATGCGGCACTGGTCCGGAGTAAGCTCGAGAGACATGTTGAGACAAAACACCCGTGTGAGGTGGTGGGATGCTGTGAGAGAAAAACATTCACTATGAAGGAGGGCCGTATTTGAAATAGGTTTGTGAGCAACAGCTTTATTCAGCTCTGCATATCTACCATGCTGCAGTTGCTATATATCTTTTGATTAGCTTTTGTATTTAATGACTATGTTCATATTTTGTTCCTCTACTGTTACATGTTGTTTACATACTTCAGTGTTCAGAAAATGCTTTAATTTTTCTCATACTGCACCTCTTTTCCCCCTCTGTCTGAAAACAGAGCCCAGTCTGCTCTGATTGGTTAGCTAGTTGTGATTGGTCAACCGCTTAGTACAATGTGTTGGAGCACATAGATAGAAGTGTTACTTAGGGATGTCACTATGTTATGGAAGAAAACAAAGGAGTCGAATGGAGGCGTGGGGAGGGAGTGTGTGGAAGAGAAACTCCCTCTGGAGGGAACTTAAAATATAAATCTGATTAAAACAGTGAAAAATACGAATAGTACAACAAAGTTTTAAAGGCTTGTACTGTATATACCTGGTATCTGTGTATGGGTGGTTTTCTTTAAAGCATTAGTTTTTCTACTACAATTACATACAGCACATCAGTGCATGCACCTTTCTGAAGAAGAAATCAATAGCCGTTATAAAAACTAATGGACCATTTACATTTTCTTCAGAATTTCTTGACCTTTAAGCTATTGTTTAAGAAAAGATCAATAATTTCCAAAGAGCTCTGAGGCGTTTCTCCACATCGCTGATATATGTACTAAAACAACGAAGAAAGCTTTTATGTTTCATTTACTTTGTACGCTTTTTTTATCAATCTGCACTGTCAAAGTCAAATATTATTTCCGTACGATAAAGGAAACCTTTCTCACCTCTGACTGAGCATGAAGACTCGGCTGTGTGGAGTTAACTGCCTCGCAAACATGATGGATCGCAAAACAGCCAGTGTCTGGAAAAACCAAACCAGCATTAAAGCTCCTACTGTAGCTGCCCACCGTTCCTTTCTGTCGTCCGTGGCATAAATCTCAGTCAAGGCATACAGAGTGCTCTCCCTTGGTGTGGTGAGAAGGTTATTTGTTCACTTTACAGGGACTCCATTATACTGTACTGTATGTAGGTGGTGGCATTTCATTGTGTCTAGGGAAGGTTTAACACCAGATGAAAGCGTAAGGATTACAAAGTTACTATACATATAAAGTTTGCATATATTGGTTATTATGCTCATGTTTTGCCATTACTTTTTTAAAACACTCATACATGTTCAGGCCTCCTAAGGTAGTGTGTACTTTCTTTACAGAACAACACACATGCTGTATACAGTAGGCTGTAGATTAGATACATTCGGAAACGATGAATGGTACTTTCCTCCTTACAATGGGTGCGTGTGCAAAACCCTTTGGTAATTTGCCTCAAGTCAAGTCTTTCTGAGCACTATAATATCAATGTTAAATTAATGTAACTTATTTAATGATCTATATAAAAGTTATCAAGTGAGAGTTCTCTCTCTTTCTCTCTCAGACTGACAGACAGTGAAACACACACACACACACACACACACACACACACACACACACACACACACACACACACACACACACACACACACACACACACACACACACACACACACACACACACACACACACACACACACACACACACACACACACACACACACACACACACACACACACACACACACACACACACACACACACACACACACACACAGGCTCACATTGGCAGATAAAGTGGTAGCATGGGATTGGTTTAACCACAACAACAGCTGCTCATGTCTGGCTGCTGTGTGTTAGCCAGCAGCCATGCAGTGTGTGGATAGATTCAGAAGACACTGTTTATTGGCAGTTTTTTCTACACTCATACAAAGGTTATTGTAATTTACATAATGGGGACATGAGGGGCTCTGAATGGTGTGTTTTGCAGAAAGCTGTAAATTCTTTTCGTAAAAGGGGTGCATATTCAGCTGATGGTGCAACGTACATTACAGCATTTACCTTTCTACACACTAATGATACAATCATTTAAAGGTGACCTATCATGCAAAATACACTTGTGTACGTCTTTTATACATGAATATGTGTCCCCGGTGTGTCAGGGAACTCACCAAGTGTCAGAAAAAACAACCCTCTCTCTTTTCCTCCATACCAAAATCTCTAAAAACGGGGCTGCAACGGATCTGATACAGACTGATGCAGATTTTAAAATAGTCTGACGTCAGTGATGAGGAGCTCCGCCTATATGGCCAACTCTCCACCAATCAGGGGAATGAGAGGTTGCCGTGGCATGGTAACAGCATGCTAACATGACGCTCGTAACTCGGCCCCCTCCTTTGCAGGGGGGCGTGGTCAGCTGCAGCAGAGGAGAGGAAAATAGAGCAAAAAGAGGCATGGCTAAAATGCATGATCTGTTTGGTATTTTGAAGAAAAAAAACGTATAAATATACCTTATATAGGTATGGCCCTACAATATATTATTCAAATATATAAATAAAGTAACATTTTAATCAAATGTTTTACGGTTAGGTTTTCAAAATGTTCAATAACAATAAAATAGTTGAACCTATGTATTTAAGTTTGAAAGAAAAGGATAGTACACAATAAAGGATTTTGTTTAAATAAAGATCCTTATCTAAATAAATCACTCAAAAATGTTCTCATTAAGATTATTTTTGTAATCCTTCAGGCAACAGTGAGCTCCTGTTCTATCTACTATCTGTTCAATATAGAAATATCCACTTGGTTTGACTAACATTCTCCTGAGGTTGATGCTAAGTCCAATTTGATCACAAACCCTTAATAGATGCGGCTGTTCAGCTTCGTCATACAGTGTGAGACGAGACAGCAGGGATTCACATTAAATAAAAACCTGGTAAGGAGGTGAAAAGATGGATTTATATGTGTGCGCAGATTTAGTTGAAAGTGTGTCCACTGAAGCTGAAAACGTGTCAAATTGAGTGTAAAGTTATTTAAATTAATACATTCACTTCACTCTATCCAGATCCCAGTTCGGAAGCCATTTGTGGGAAGGTTTATGTGCTGCTGAGATATATGTGCTTTTACACCTCAAAACACCATTTAATATCCTGTTATACTGCTTATATTTAGGTTAAAGAAAATGAGAATTTTGAAAAACTAATTTCTTGGCATTGCACTTTGCCATGTTTTCACTCGTTGATGTTACTCAGCGATTTTCCTCCTCCAGTCACCATGTAAACAAACAGTAATTTGAAGAACGGCTGTTTGGATTAAAGCTGAGCTGTTCTTACTCATCCTGACTTGTTTAATAGCTTCAGTTATAAGAGGATGGATAGGTTTGGAAATACTTTATGACACTAATATTGCACCAAACTGAGGTGGGTGTCAAACGCTTTAATCAAGCATCAACGCACACATATACAGATAGCCTGCTCTCACTACTGTTTGGGGACTATTATTGCAGTCTTGCTGAATTTAATGCGGGGTTTAGGTGGAGTCAACATCATTTCAAGGATTCATAAGCTCCTTTATGTGCTGTGACATCTCCAGAAATGCTCCAAATGACCTCCACTTAAAGCACAATGCCTGTCCCGCAAGTGCTACGTTTGTCTCCCTTGTGACAGTTTGTGTGTGTGTGTGTGTGTGTGTGTGTGTGTGTGTGTGTGTGTGTGTGTGTGTGTGTGTGTGTGTGTGTGTGTGTGTGTGTGTGTGTGTGTGTGTGTGTGTGTGTGTGTGTGTGTGTGTGTGTCTTGATCAGGGCGTGTCTCTAGATGTTCATCAGAGGGCCAATGAGAGGATGCCTGCAATGGAGACGCACATACACACACAGTCAGGCGCACAGAGACACTCACACACAGATTAACGGGGGGTAAGCTGCGCCACTCATCTGGGATAAATGCGGTCAGTGAGGGGAACAGCTGAGCAAACAGCTCTGGCGAGAGGCAGACAGCGGAGTGGAGAGGGAGAGGGAGAGGGGGAGGCAGGGATGACCAACTCTTCATCCCGGCGCAATGCTGGCGACCGGCTGCCACGTTGGATATGCATCAGCTCTGAACCGGGAAGAATGGGGACCAGTGAAGGTAATGGCTAGCAGACACACATATAGACTACACTCAGCTGCCAATGAGCTTTGTCTCTTCTCCCGGAAACAGAACAGAGGGAATAGTAAGGCCAGTTCACTGTGAAGTAAACAAAGACTTGGATGTCTGGGAAGTATTTATTTTTTAATGTAGTGACAAATAAATCACAGGTGCTTTTCTGTTTATCTCAATTAATTCTGCTAAAGCAGGCTGTCAGCAATTTCAATGAGATTACAAAGGTTATAGAACAGAAAATATGTGTTTGTAAAACTAGAAAAATGATGAGCCCTAAAAAAAACAACACTTTTGCGGCTACATTTTAACTGACTTGATTTGCAGGGCTCCAGATGTGGCTCAGCAGGGAAGTGATTTGTTGTTGAAACAGAAGCGGAGGTAATATGTTGGGACATGCAACCTTGTTGTACACTACATTATGAGGCCAGATGGTCTGACGCTGATAGTCAGTTATGAACCAATGAAACCGATGTCATCAGGGTAGATAACAGTGATCTTCTACATTAATCCTCCACTACTTTGTCCAGATGAAAGGGAACATGCAGTGAACCTAATTGGCTGAGTTGCTGCTTGATCTTTAATTGAGTTTTTCTTAATAGTTAGTTTGATAATCTTAATTTCCCGGTTATTTTCCTGGAGAGAAAATGTGCACCTGTAACGGAAGGTGTTCATTGACTGCTGTGGACAACTTATTTAATCAGCAACACTTTATTCAACACCACTGTAGTGTCAATTGCTAGACACTTTAGCCTGTCCCTCATCTATCCATAAACAAGTCAACACTAATAGATAGGGCTCAATGCTACTTAGTTTGCTAATTGAATTGAGACACTTTAAATCCACTTTTGTCGCAAGGCTCTCAGAGGTAGTCATCTTTGGAACAATATTTTTGCCAAACTCAATTTACAACTTAACCTTTTGAGAGTTGCTAACTTTGATCCGGTGTTGTCTCATTCTGGCACTTTCTAGGACAGACTTGTTGTCACAGAATATGAAGGCAAGGCAATGCAAGGCAAGTTTATTTATATAGCACTTTTCAACGCAAGGCAATTCAAAGTGCTTTACAAAAAAAAATGAAAGACATTAAGCATTAAAAAAGAAAAGCTAATCAAATAAACATTAAGGAAAAATACATGGATAAAAGTTACAGTGCAGTCTAAAATATGAATAGTTCAATTAAACATTACAAGAAAAAGTACATGGATAAAAGTTACAGTGCAGTTTAAGATATGAATAGTTCAATTAAAAGCGGCGACAAAAAGAAAAGTCTTCAGCCTGGATTTAAAAGTAGTAAGAGTTGCAGCGGACCTGCAGGTTTCTGGGAGTTTGTTCCAGATATTTGGAGCATAATAACTGAACGCTGCTTCTCCATGTTTAGTTCTGACTCTGGGGACAGAAAGCTGACCAGTCCCTGAAGACCTGAGAGATCTGGATGGTTCATAGTTTAGCAGGAGGTCAGTAATGTATTTTGGGCCTAAACCATTCAGTGCTTTATAAACCAGCAGCAATATTTTGAAATCTATTCGTTGACACACAGGAAGCCAGTGTAAAGGCTTCAGAACAGGAGTGATGTGATCCACTTTCTTAGTGTTAGTGAGGACTCGAGCAGCGGCGTTCTGAATCAGCTGCAGCTTTCTAATAGATTTTTTAGTGAGACCTGTGAAGACACCATTGCAGTAGTCGAGTCTACTGAAGATAAAGGCATGGACAAGTTTTTCCAAATCCTGCTGTGACATTAGTCTTTTAATCCTAGATATGTTCTTTAGGTGATAGTAGGCTGATTTAGTAACTGTTTTAATGTGACTGTTGAAACTCAGGTCAGAGTCCATGACTACACCTAGATTTCTGGCTTTATCTGTTATTTTGAACATTGCAGACTGAAGCTCAGCGCTAACTTTTAAACGTTCTGACTTGGCTCCAAAAACCATTACCTCAGTTTTATCTTTGTTTAATTGGAGAAAGTTCTGACACATCCAGTCATTGATTTGTTCAATGCACTTACTCAGTGTTTGAATTGGAGCATAGTCTCCTGGTGAAATTGTTATGTACATTTGTGTGTCATCTGCATAGCTATGGTAACTTATTTAGTTGTTCTTCATTATCTGAGCCAATGGTAGCATGTAGATGTTAAAGAGAAGAGGCCCCAAGATGGAGCCTTTAGGAACCCCACATGTCATATTTGTCAACTCAGATGTGTATTTACCTATAGAAACAAAGTTGTTTCTATCCTTTAAGTAGGATTTAAACCAATTTAGAACTGTTTCCGAAAGTCCCACCCAGTTTTCCAGTCGGTCCAGTAATATGCTGTGGTCAACAGTGTCAAACGCAGCACTGAGATCTAATAATACTAACACTGAAGTTCTGCCACTGTCTGTGTTTAAGTGGATGTCGTTAAAGACCTTTACAAGAGCAGTCTCAGTGCTGTGGTTTGGACGAAAGCCTGACTGGAACACATCAAAACAGTCACTTAAATGCAAGAAATTACTCAACTGTTGAAAAACTACTTTTTCAATGATTTTACCTAGAAATGGGAGGTTTGATATGGGCCTGTAATTGTTCATTACTGAAGCATCTAGATTATTCTTTTTAAGAGCGGTTTAATGACTGCAGTTTTCAGGGCCTGTGGAAAAATACCTGAGTGAAGAGATTTGTTTACTATATGAAGTAGTTCTGAGGCCATGCAGGGCAAAACATCTTTGAAAAATCCTGTTGGAATAATATCAAGGCAGCAGGAGGAGGATTTCAGAAGTTGTATAATGTCCTCTGGGTTTTTATCATTAATCTGATGGAATTGTGTCATGGTGTTTGACTTGATGTTAAGTGGACACAGAGACAACACATTTGCTGTTCCTGATGCAGAGGCACTGACTGCTTGTCTGATTTTCTGAATTTTGTCAGTGAAAAAGGAGGCAAAATCATTGCACGCCCTGGTGGTTAGAAATTCAGAGGCTACTGACACTGGGGGGTTAGTTAGTCTGTCGACGGTAGCAAACAAGGCACGTGCGTTGTTTTTGTTTTTGGTAATGATGTCAGAGAAGAATGATTGTCGTGCGTTTTTCAATTCCAAATTATAAAGGCCAAGTCTCAACGGAAGGTGTTCATTGACTGCTGTGGACAACTTATTTAATCAGCAACACTTTATTCAACACCACTGTAGTGTCAATTGCTAGACACTTTAGCCTGTCCCTCATCTATCCATAAACAAGTCAACACTAATAGATAGGGCTCAATGCTACTTAGTTTGCTAATTGAATTGAGACACTTTAAATCCACTTTTGTCGCAAGGCTCTCAGAGGTAGTCATCTTTGGAACAATGTTTTTGCCAAACTCAATTTACAACTTAACCTTTTGAGAGTTGCTAACTTTGATCCGGTTTTGTCTCATTCTGGCACTTTGACATTTCTAGGACAGACTTGTTGTCACAGAATATGAAGTGCAACAACTGGGAGAAAACAACTTTGTCAAAAGAAAATCTGCTCATAGGAGAGAAAGAAATGTCAACCTGAACATCTGGAGACATCATGTTGACTCTTTTGAGTTTGTTTGCTTTTTCAAAAAAAATTGACGTCCGAAAACAGTTGTTACGGTTTTAGAAAAGCCCTTTGTCAACTACTCCTCCTGGCGTATGAAGACAAAGTGCTTTAACACAAATGTTTAGGCGGGACACTTATGAAGTCTTAGCAACCTTTTGAACTGCTTTCTGAGCAAGATGTTTACTTGTTTGTGGCTGGCTTTATGTTTTCATACAGTTTTTTGACTACTGCTGTTGCATGTCTGTTGTGATTTAAGAGTTTAGAGTTATTAATATATCAGCTAAGCTGGTCTGCATCATTCTTATACAGAAACCAAAAATAAAATATATTCTTGTTTGCCTTGGGATTTGGCTTTATTAAAAGAATAGCAATTCTCTTTTATCTAGTTTAATAGAATAGCATTTGAAGCCTTTCACCCTCTACCTTTACAGCGCAGTGTTAGTTAAACTATGTGTAATGTATTTTATTGTTCTGACTGAATGATGGTACCAAGAGCAACACATATTTCTTTGTCAAAAAACATCTGAGAGCTCTGTCTTGTCTCTGGATTGTATGCCAAATAAGCACCACAACATATTGACAACACAAATTGAAACAGTCCAGAACAGATGGTTTGCTAAATGGTTCAGATCACATGAAGCTGGATGTGTATGCCCACCTGTTTACACGTGTGTACAGTCTCTCCTTTTTGTCCTGTAGCTTGTAAAGTTTAGTAATACATGTAGTAACATCAGACACTCTGCCTCCTCTTCCTGTGGCAGCAGCAGTCTTGTTGTTGTACCTCAGCAGATCGGGGGAGCAGCTGACACTTCCCACTGCTCCTCTGTCAGTCTCTCACCGCTCCTGCCCGATGTGTGAACCTCCTGCCAGTGTCTCCGGAGGATCCCCCAGTTAAACCAAGGTTAAATCAAATCAATTCCCACGTCCATATGATTAGGCCTTACCAAATTGTTAATTATCTAGATCATGGGGGATTTGATGAAACCAATAGGCAATAAGAGAGTGGCAGGGGGATATGGGCACTTTGATAGTCACAGCGTAAAGTGCTGTGTTATACATCTGTGGTTATACAATCTCTAATACGGGTGTTTAAAATGTCAATATTTTCTCCTTTTCTCTGCTTTAAAGGTCTCCTATCATGCAAAATGCACATTTTGATGTCTTTTATACATACATATGTGTCCCCGGTGTGTCAGGGAACTCACAAAGTGTCAGCTGTATCTGGGTAGAATTCTCCTGATCAGATACTACTTTTTTTTTTTAAAGCTTTAGACCCAGAATCAGCACTTCTCTAACAGGGATATGAAGGATGTCTAAAATGCATGATCTGTTATGATATTGATGATATTTTGATCAGAACACATCACAGACATGTTTTTTATATATTTGTATATATCTGAGACCCATAATATATGCCTAAAAATAGCATGATAGGAGATCTGTAAGGTTTTGGACTATTAGCAGGTAAAAATAAGCAATTTTTGAAAAATGTCTTCTTTTTTTATATTTTATATATTAAGCTATGAATCCCATAATAATCAATAAAGATACATTTGGCCTGTCTTGGTGATGACAAATGCCAGGCATCTATTTACACACTGTGTTTGATGCCCCTGTCCGTCCAAATCAACTTCTCTCATGACTTTGCAATTCTGTCAGAAAGACATCCTATGAACTCTACAAGCAATGTTCTTGAGGTAAACTAATATAGCAGTGTGTTGGACCACTAACCCATAATGTAATAGTCTAAAAAAAAATCATTTGGAATGGTTCTCTTGTGTCTGAGCTTTCCTTCTGTTGCTCTGCCAGAAAAAGGCTTCGTCAGACTTTTTTAGCCGAGGCTTCAAAGATTAAATTTCCCCAGATTTGCTATTCTGGGAGGAAAATGGCCTTTGCGGTGTAACAGACTTCTGATGGGAAATGCTCCTTAAGGAAGAGAGAGCCCTGGGTCACTTTGACTGTTAGGCCTGCAGAGATGCAGATATACTTCCAGTCTATCCTTCTGTCAAATGTTCAATGGCCTACTTTACTCACAAACATCCTCACCCACCCTCTTACTTTCATAAACATGCTGTTTAATCTTGTCTCCGCGCTGGAGATTGACATATGAACTGCTCACGTCTTTAAACTTTAGTCTCATTCTTGGTAGTCAGTTTAATCTACCCACATTTAGTTTTTCCACATAATCTCAAGGACTGTCTTTAATCCGTGGATGTCTGCAGGCTTTCACTCTAAGCCCCTGCATGTGTGTTTGTGTCCATGTTTGCATGCATTTCCATGTCTGTCCCGCTCAGACACATTTGCTGACATGACTTTTCACACCACTCAGCAGCAGTAATGAGTATGGTGCTGGTTGGGATAGGCCTACCACCGGCTCCATGCATTGGAGACCATGTACTGAGACCAACGTCCCTGCGGGCAAAGGCTGCCGCCCTCTCTGAATAAAATCAGTGATGTTCCTCTCTGCTGGACTGTGAGCTCACTGTGGTTTCCCTGGATATCCTCCTAGTAGTTAATGTGGCCTCCCACGGGTTTGATGTCTGAAAGCTCGCAGCCACCCACAGTTTTAAGGGTCAACATCTGCGCTCTGAGTGCAGAAATACCCATTACGTTTATATTATCAAAAAACTAAACCAGACTTGCCACGGCAGGAACCCAAAGTAGTTCAGAGATTAGCTTTTTATTCTTAGATAAAGCTAGCTTTTTGGCTCCACATTAAAATCGTTTTTTAAAAGTGAATAGTTATACTATGACAGGTTTAAATACAGTTCATTTGTACTATATGCATTACAGCTTACATCTCAAACGGCTACTTATTAATAAAGATAAGATGATAAACTGGTCAAACGTTAAGTGTTACAATGTAGGTTTAGGTTGATACGTTTTCATTTATAACAATAATTTCAATGATTACTTAATTGTTTGTCATTTTGAATTAAAAAGAAAGCCCAACATTTGCAGTTCTCAGATGGCATCTCTGTTGAAAGCATTTGCCGATTTTGCCTGTTTCTTATCATCAAAAATGAAATGTTTTTGCCCTTATTTTTGATATGTTATAAATTGGAAGACTATAATTGACATAAAGTAAATAGTGCAAATAGTAGTAATTAAAGGCTTATTTATCTTTGTCAGTTTTAGTTTATAGTATCTCTGAGCACAGTATGAGGTAGATTGTTCGGGGCAAATCAGGTTAAGTAATTAAAGACCTGAGATAGTAATATAGCCTCTCTCATCATGCTGCTGCATAAACAGGCAAAAATAATGCGCCTCTAATTGTCATACATTTCATTTTGTGGCAGACACCATGACATGCTCGTCCAACATGACGAGCACGAACATCTCAGCAGCTGAGGCCCGAGCCTGGCATCTAATGGCGCTAATTGCGGTCATTAGCTTGGCTTTTTGGAGCCGCGGCTCAGATGTTGTTTGGACAAGGACGCTGTTAGTGACGCATTCTGTTGTTTTGTGTAGTATCATCTACGGCTAACTGGAGCACCATGGAGTGCTGGCTGGTGTAATGGAGAGATGTTAATTAGTCTATTGGATGGAGCTTGTACCCTCCTGAGTATTGCCTTTGTGCTCTGCCCTTTTCTGTGTACAAAGCCAAACTGGTGCTTATGTCGGTGTAGATGTCTAAATATGTGTGTGTGAGAGGGAATCATAGGACAGTTTGAGTGTGTGTGTCTCTGTTTGTATACATGCACAAGACACTCTAGGGGTCGAGCTAATGAGGCAGTCATTTGTTTAACGTAATCACCCACTAGTTTATGCCACCCGCTTCCCTTGGCACAGGGACAAGTGTAATCATGAAAAAGGGGCGTGTTCGAAACGCATTAGCAGCAAAACAGCCACCACCTCTCTTAACCCAAACTCCCCAGTCACATGCTGAAATGGATCATCAATACCCAGCTGCCAATCCTCCAGCCAAGCATTACTGGTGCCATTCACTCGAGATGTGCCAATGGTGCTGTCGGTCTTTACGCTTTTTGGGTCCCTGTGGTTGTTTCCAATGAAATATGAAAAGAGGCTGTTTCTCCCAGCGCTTTGCATACAGCCAAGTGTTTTGATTTTGTGCACGAGCTGTCAAAAGATGCTTCACATGAATATCTGCCACACATGAAGGATGAGATGTGGTGAAATGGTATGATGCCAAATATAGTTTTTTGGCATTTGATGCTGTTTTCAAACAAACAGCAAATTGTCATTGGCCTTGATGTTGGTTTTGAGCTATGGGGAAGTTTTTTTTCAAAGCGCTCAAAATGTGAAGTCCAATCATAATTTTACTTTGAACATAAACTGAGCTGAACATTGACTACTTTTCAGAGTAAGAATGGTGACTGTATGTACATTGACCCTCAGTGTGAAAAGAGCCATAACAGAAAGAGTCCTGGTTTAATAAGTTACCCTTTGAGTACCAGCACTCGCTTATATCAGCCATATGCACTATAATATGTTTTAAGAGCATAGTCCATAGCAGTGCCGCAAAACTATTAACACATATAATAAGTTTAATGGGGGAAAATATCCTTTTTATTATCTTGGATTCAGGCAGAGATTTGATAAGGAGTAAATCGGTCAGAGTAGCCAGAGCAGACAATCTGCGTCGCTGTTGACGGATGGCCTATCTGATCCTCCAGCTGCCTGTCTTCTACAAGATAACAAACATCATCCGATAGGCCGACAGAGAATCTTCTGCCACTAATGAAAACAGGCATTTCATCACTCTTCGGCCTTGGGAGTGAAAATACGGAGGTCGACATTTCTAAATCATTAACTTGGCCTAAAATGCAGTTTCCTTGTTTTTAATGGCAAAAGGAATAAACACTTCCCATCAAAGACATAAACAGATTTCTGGCTGCCTCTTTCCATTCACTAAATAAGTCCTTTGTGTTTGATCTATCTGTCATGTTTCACTGTTTAAAAGTGGGCGCACTTGAGGGAAGAGCTATGCAAATTAAGGCCCGGGCATAACGAATGGCTTAATCAGAGTTATCATTGAGAGGGCTGCAGACATCAGTGATAGCAGGGCTAATGCTGGGATCAAGCTAGAGATGTTCGGCTGCACATTCATTGGTATCATAACCCACATCACATTAACCAAAAGGCCATAACACAGAGATCAGCTGAAACCGGCTCAAACTACAGACACAAGCTGCAACGATACATGTCGGCCCATTTTGAATGGTTCATACCAATACTGTGTTTTATAAACATCTGGCTGCAAAAATCATGAATTAATTAGTCTATAAAATTGTTAACAATTGCGGAAAATGTCCACTAAAATATTCCAAAGCCAAAGGCGGCATCTTGACATGGCTTGTTTTGTTTGACTGAAATGAAAAACATTTATTTTTACCAGCAAAGAAAAGCAGCCAAGGGAATGGATTAATCTCCAATCTAATCATCTTTGAAAGCTTGGGAAACTTTGTATTTCCTGTTAGGCTTACCATGTTGATGCACAGGGTGAATATAGTCCCAGATTCTCCTGGTGAGTCATAGTAGTACAGATGGATCATGGTGTATTAATGTCCTTTATTGTGCAGAGGCTCCTAGGAGCTGAAATTAAACAGCGTGGAGGTATTCTTAAGAGCGATGTTTCAGTCGAGAGCACAATTGTGAGCAGATGATTAAAGATTACACTTTTGTCGTGTACACAATGATCTCTGGCTCAGGCATGCATTGAAAGTAATGAGAAAATCATCCCGAAACACAGATACTCTTGCATAAAATTGACTCATTTAACATGCTGTTAGACGGATCAGTAATCCTGCTGTTGTTCAGGTAGTAATACGCAATATCAGACAACTTTTTTCCCCTGGTATGCTCAAGCATGAAACACATTTGTTCTGGCCTTGAAGTGCTTTTGATGTGGCATCCTATGAGAAAAAGGCACGGACTAAGATGTACAGAACATTTGAAAATGCTGTCCCCATCTCTTCGGGATAATGAATAGGCCCTCACAACACAAGAAGAATCCTACTTAAAAAAACACATCTGAAGTCAGAAGGGGACCGTACCCTCTGCAGGCGCAGTAATAAACATTTCACTTTCTCAAGACCTAGCTTGGAACAAAGGTAGTCAGTTCATACACTTGAAATGATTTAGCGTTCTGAAATATTGATTCTGAGTAGCTTATGCTAAGCCCAGAGTACATTTAAAGTTAATTATAGTTCTTTATACAGGTTTATTTTTGGTTACTTAACACTCACTACACTAATTAAGCCTTTTAAGTACAAAATATAATACCTATACTACTCTACTTAAGTCAAACACGTACCACCACTTATTTTTTGAAGTTACTCACAAAAGTATTTTTTGGTTATTTCAACAGCAAAGAAATAAATATTCCTTTTCTTCCTCCCCGAATTAGAAACTATTAGCTAAAGCGGGTATTTTCATAATTTATCTTCAAATAAACAGACAGATGGAGGCGTTTCATTCATACATGTTAAGCCCAGACATAAGAATATTAATAAAAAAGTGGAACCACCCCAAATGGCATTATAAAAAACGAAGTGTATGAAAATTGGGCTCGTCACTCACGGTGAACTTTAGGGCCGGGAAGAAATATTATGTAACCATGGTGAGCATCTGGACACTTTCTCTCTAATTGGAATGATCATTAATGCAGGGGGCCAGGAGGCCAGCTGTGGCCTGTGCTGGCCCTTATGAGCTGTCCTGTGGGAGCCTAACTGTCCCGTAAAGCTGAGGGCCAAATCAATGCCTCTGATTGGGCCTACAGCTGGGTCTTCTCCACAAACCTTATCTCCCCCGCCACAGGAGATGCCTGCTGCCATATTGAAATAAATGACTGCTCATGTTAACAGCTGTAAGGTGCACATGAGAGAGGAAAGCCATGCATCTAAATGTGACGTGAACACATGGTAAATATATAATTGCATTAGCTGTCATTTACAGTCTGACAATGATCCATGGTGTTAATTCAACAGTTTGACCTGTGTTGATCAACACCATCTTATAATTGTTTGTTAATCTGTTGTCTCTTTATTACACAGATGCATACAGTAGTGAGGGTAATAATGAAGTTGAGTTCTCCATAATAGCAGAACAAGGTTGGCTGTATTCTCAGAGTGAGCATGGAGTCATACAGTTCTGTATTGCATACATTGAATCTGAGATACAGTACAATAGATTGTTTAAAAAATAACTTTTGACAGTTCCTATTTCATAGCCAACATGCAGTTTTACAGTACAGTCCATCCAATAGTAACTTAAATAACCCAATTGTATTTTTCTACTTTATACTGAGTTTTAGTTAATTTCTGTATTTCCTGAGTGCATCATTTGTCCCATAAAGCACCACCACTTTCTTATTCTTTCAACATGACTTGGGATTATTATGTGCTGAAATGGCACCAGTCAACTTCTAGTATTTGAGGTCGACTGCCAAGAGGTTGCATTTTTCACTTGGAGATTTAAGAACATGCAGTAAAACACCAAGAGTTCTCTGTCATACTGTATACACCATAACGCAGCGTCCACACGGCGCCGTGCGTTGAAGCTTGCCGGCAGGCGTGTCTGAAGCTAGACCAACAACCAATCACATGAATCTTCCGCCCCGGACACACAAGCACGCGGTTGATTGGCTAGAGCTTGTACTGGCATATTATTTGATTAGTTGACGCTTCCGTCGAAGCTCGAGCAAAGCGAAGCGATGCTCCCACAATGCAGTTCGGCAAAGCGTGACGTCACCCCATTCAAAGTGAATGGGCAGAAGCGTTGAAGCTTCAACGCACGCCACCGTGTGGACGGGCCGTAACATACCATATGCAGGCTTGGGCAGTTTTTTTATATTGATTTAGGAAACTGATGCTGCTGTAAGCTCTCCAGACTCCTGAAGATGCAACATGTAATTTCCTCTGCTCAGACTCACACACAAATCAGACCTGTGTATCTTCCACGCTTGGTTTGTCCGCGTTGGTATTGATCTATTAATGTGTTACTTGACTCCTCCACAGTAGTGGCAGTAAATGGAAAAGTATTCAATTATACAAGGACCCTGTTAAATAGAAAGCTCAGAGCGTCCACCTCTGGTTTAACAGGCGTGTGTAATCATTTCTTCCATGACTACTGTCAGCGTTGTTATCCTCAAGGAAGAAAATTGCAGCAAACAATGGCAATCTAGAGGAAACCGTGGTTCAAATACCAGACTGCAAATGATATAACTGATAGTGTGTTTCCTTTGTCTGTCAGTCTTGCATCTTTGTTGATTTTGCCAAAAGCAATTTGTTGAACATATTTGCTGCCTAATGAATTTGGAAATGAAATACAAACAAACAGAGTAATGTTACAAATAACTGTTTGATTACCCCACAGTGATTTTTCTGTGAAGAGCAAATCACTGTAATACAGCCAATCAAATATGTAGTTACATCAAGCTGTGGCTTCTTAATGCAATGTTCTACGTTTGCTCAGGAACATTACGTTATATGTTAAATACCAACAAACCAAGCTAGGCAATGTACCCTAAGTAGGGAAACAATGCAGAATATGAAGGCTTTGTAAGTCAACCTCTGTGTTGGTAGGAGGTCTTTATTTGATGATGGACATTTCCTGTTGAGCTACTTTGGCAAGGTCACAGTAGCCACTGCTGCCATTGCAGCGTTTTGATGTTTGTTTATTTTATGAAAGCCCCTTGGCCATGTGTGTTTTTCAAAAATGTTAGGCGATTCCATCTTTTGCAGTCACCTTCATCAGGTAACATTTGATTATTATGAATTTAATGTACAGTAGTCCTGGCTTGATGTTTAGTTGTCATTCTCTGTCACTCCTTCATTTGATCTCAGCTGATTGAGCAAGATTCGGCATTGCTCCCTTTTTAGAAATAAAAACAGGGTTTGAGGTGACTTCTTATTCTCCTTTTCTCTTGTCTTCTCTCCTTTATCCTCTTTCTATCTCCCCTTGGGGATTACTGTGCTTTTCTTTTTTCCCCCTTCCCTCCAAGTGTCATCTTCGGGTGTTTCTTTTCTGTTGTCTGCATTCTCTTAATTAACATTTCTGTTTGTGTCATTGTCTCAGTCTTCAGTTTGTTTTTAGCCTGTCTGTTGTATCTCTTTTCTCTCTGAATTGTCTAAAAGGTTAGTCAGTGTGGGTGGAGTGATTTGTTTTCTTCTTCTCCCTTTCATCTCAGACACGCGCTTCTGTGTGTTGTTGTCTTCCTGAAAATGAGTTAAGCCTTGGTGTATCTTACAAGAATCTGTGACATTCTCAACATGTGGCAGCAGAACCTTCCACAGCTTGCGTTTGTCATGGCTTATCAATTCTCCCTCTGCTTTACCCAAACCTGCCCTCAGCCCCATCTCTAGAGTTTGTTGACGTGAGGAGATGACAGGATTGTTCCAGGTCAGCTGTGTAGCTTTGACCTCCACTCCTCTATGCCTCTTTTCCAGGAAAAGGCACACTCGCTCGGCTAAGGCAGCTTGATTTCACCTCGGAGCCTTACCCTTTAGTCGTGCTCTGGAAGGTGATTTAATAAAATGGCGGGCTGTCACAACAAAGCCGGGCTCTGAACTCACAGACTCCAGATATGCCGGTTACCTGCTTATGCTTGGCTGGCAAAATCAATTCAGCAGTAAATCCAGGATTGTGAAGGGAGAGTGTGAAATGTGTCTGTTATGGTAAAACATGTATCACCTTTATAGGTATAGGTTCAATGTCTGCTTTTCTTGTGTGTTAAATGCTATAAAGCTAATTGACATGCTAAAAAAACTAGACCATGGAGAACATTTTATCTGCTTAACATCAGCTTTAAGCGTCGTCATTGTGACCATGTTAGCATGCGGACATTAACATTTAGCTCATGATTTGCTGAATTTCAGCCTCACAGGGATGCAGCGTGGCTGTAGATACTTAATCCTGTTTGCACGCGTGAACAATCCTTAACCTTATGTCCTTGTTCTTGTCACAGAACAAAATGACTTTGTGTGCGCCCTCATACATATCATTACTCATCTCGAATATCGTAGAACCCTACAATCCAAAATTCGACATCATCAAGCGAAGCAGGAGCAAGTAAAGCTGGTTTAAATGTACTCTTGTCAAAGTCTCAGTTTTCTCGGTAAAGAGCATAATCAAGAGTACTTTTTGCTAAACTGCTCAATTTCGCATGGCTAACCCTGTGTCACATGTTGTAATGTATTATCTTTTCGATTTACACACGGCATCTATTGCACGTCTGTCCGTCCTGGCAGAGGGATCCCTCCTCTGTTGCTCTCCCTGAGGTTTCTCCCATTTTTCCCTTTAAACTGTGGGTTTTCTCCGGAAGTTTTTCCTTGTACGATGTGAGGGTCTAAGGACAGAGGGTGTCGTATTGTCATACTGATATTCTGTACACACTGTGAAGACGACTGAGACAAATGTAACATGTGTGATATTGGGCTATATAAATAAACATTGATTGATTGATTAATTTCTGCAATGTGAATCCATTGTGGTCTGTGATGTTGGTTCTTGAGGCTTAACAGATAAGAAGCCTTTATTTTTCTCCTATGAAACACCAGCTTTAAAGCCAATATATAGTTTATTGGGCTTCATTCATCAAACAATCTGTCCCCAGAAACCCTCTGTCTCCTTCTCTTTCTGAAAAGGTGTCAGCTGGCACCAACGTAATTAGAATCCGCACAAGGTGTCAGATTGACTTTCGACAGGTTCAATAAGGCTTTCATTTTAAGGCTTTAAATCGTCACAAAAGGAGTAATCGGTCATATACTCGTCTAAATGATGAGATGGCGATGCTCAGGAACTAAAAGGTCTGTTATGTCTGTAAAGCTCCCATACATTTCACTGATAAATTCAATGCTGGGCACCTACTGTATATCACACTGATATAGTAAGGCAATCATTAGCCGGCACAGGGTTGTGTCAGTGATCTAACAGTTGTTATGCACGCTGTCAGGTTGTGGCAGTGCATCTGTGGAAAGTGTCTGCCCAGATTTTTCATTTGGCTACTTCCAATTGATTTGGGATAATTGCAGTTTTTGCTGGACTTTGGGAGAAAGAAGAGAGAATAGGACAAGAGAAGCTACCGTTCTGTACGGTAACCTGTCTGACACAAACATGCAGAGGCCGGAAGAGAACACCCTATTCCTGTTTAGAGGGTGAGGACATCGAAGTAATAAGAGAGGGCTGGACAGAAGGGACAGGGAACGATCAATTGAAACAGAGTCAGAGGAAGGAGAAAAGATACAAAAAGAATTGAGATGGAAATCAGATGGAATGACGTAAAAAGAGTAAATGAAATGTCTTAAAGGAGGCTAAATGGAAATTAAATGGACATTTGTGTATGTACAAACGCATGTGAAATTGACGCATGTTGATTAGTTTATAGACAGAAAAGGAGTCGTACACTATTCTACAAGTGTTTGCAGGAAATAACGGCAAAATGTATTTGGACTTTTGGGAATGGTGATGGAAAATGTTCAATAAAGTTTACATTTTACAGGCCATACAATGTATTATCAGCTTATTAATCAATAATGACTATAATCATTTCACTTTCCCTCAAAGTACAGCATTAAAGCAGCACAATAGCCTCTTCTGACAGGATATTAATCATTTTGATGATGAGCTGATGAAAAGCGGATCTGAGCTACTCCTGCTCTGAACCTATTGAACTTGTACCAAAGCCCTTCGTTAATCCAAAACTCTAAAGTAGAAGCTGCTGTCTTGCCTCCTAGAAAATGGTACCGATTTAACATTAGCATTACTCCATTTACCATTATGACAAATGGATGATATTCATTTTCAGGGCAACAGTTTGAAGCGTTAGTTCCAGTGAATTATTTTTAATTATTTTACAGATAATACGGATGAGTGCATCTAAATTAAACAAATGTAAAATCCACCATGGGGTTAAAAAATGAATGATTACTTGCAGAAAACACGTACAAGTGACCAATAAAAGTACAAGACCCATGGCCTATTAGAGAGATATACCAAGCTAACACAATGTGTATACCCCTAGTTCAACAATGTAAGACAAGAACACTTACCAAGATACCTTAAGTATGAATGTATGAACTATATCATAAATGTTAACGGTGATCCGTCTACTAAAGCAAGACATGCAAGGTACATTACCTAGAGGGACAGCGAATGACAACTTCTCCCCCACCAAGGTAAACTGACAGAAAACCAAAAAAGAGAAGGATCCCTTGACTGCCAACAAATGCTGACTTGTTGGATGAGTATCCCTGAAGAGAAGGAGAGCCTGGAGTGACAGAGATCTTTTCACACGGGAGATCTAAAGCTAAAGAGGTGGAGAGACAGCCAGAGACACGGTGGAAGCGACGCTGAGATCTAAAGAGGGAGAGGGTCAAAGTGACACAGTAACAGAGAGTGCGACAGACTTAAAAAGACAGTTTGTGGACCAGGCACGCCTCAAGGCCTGCAAACCTACTGCAGGGGGATTAATGATGCCAGGTCACAGCCTGAGCATGTTGACAAAGAGACACACAGCTGTTAGCTAGAGGACATACACTGCACTCTCAAACTACCATAGCCACAATGCAGAACAGATCTGCAGAGTTAAGTGTGAAGACAGCAGTTTGGCATCTATTGAATTCAATTTTTTGAAAATACCATGTAGGGGCGGACAATATAACAGTATACGTTACGATATAGTACTACTGTCTAGTCATGCTTCACATAATTATTTTTAGTTTTGTTAGCATCACATGAGACAAAACTTAAGTTAAAACAGTAAAGCTAAACTCCTTTTAAAATGGAAGCTTCCATGTTCTTGACATAACTTATATCTTAAGTGTTACTACGTAGTTGCAAAGTTAACAGGTGAGTATAGATACCAGCCTGATTTTTATTCAGACGTATATAAAGTTGACTTTTCCTGCAGATTTGGGTCATCTTTGCAAATGGCTGGTTATGTCCCTCTCCCTCTCAATGTCTGCTTTAAATCTGAGCAATTCATCTCCATATTTACCGCAAAGGAGACAATATTGCATAATCTCTAGTGGACACATTTCCTTTATTGCACAGTATATACCGCCATGTTTCCCAACTGAAATGTGTGAAGGGGTTAGAGAAGGACAGATTGGGAGGTTAGGAGGTCTGCTGTGGCTCTTTAGGTAAACTGGCTCTCGTTGGGCTTATTCACTGGACATTTTTAGGGCCACCAACTACGACACAGGTGTAGAAACAGACTTTGGTTACTAAATAAGGACCACAGAGCCCGATGGTGCCAAGAGGTGTGACTTTCCTGTTGTGTAACCTTGAACAAAACATGTTCCACTTGAGGTTATAGTGAGGGTGAACTCTTTTGTCTCTTCGTGAAAATATGGACTGCTCAACACAAGAGGCTTTTTATATTCATAACAATAACAAACACACTCTCCACTTTGTAGTCCGTGTAAATTACAGTGAGCCCAGTGGCACCGCTGCAGTCTTAGTATCCATTACAAGAAGCTGTTTTTAACCAAGAGGGACGCCCTTAATTTAGCTGAGACGCTAGTGACCTGTGACCAGGCTGCAGGAGGGGCTGCTCCAATGTGCTTTTACAACATAGTAAACTACTCAGGCCCCTTAACACAATCATCCCCCAGCATCTGGTAAACAGACTGGGACCCCTGGGACTCAACACACCCTGTGTAACTGGCTGCTGGATTTCCTAATGGAGAGACCCCAGTATGTTCGGGTCGGTAACAACACCTCCAGCACCATCACCTTAAACACCGGCTCCCCGCAGGGCTGCGTTCTGAGTCCACTGCTTTTCACCCTGATGACCCACGACTGCTGCTCCAGGTTCAGTACCAACCACATCATAAAGTACACGGACGATACGACAGTGGTGGGACTCATCAGGGACAACAAGGAACAGGCCTACAGGGAGCAGGTGAAACATCTGACAGACTGGTGTAACACCAACAACCTGATCCTGAATGTCGATAAAACAAAAGAGATCATTGTCCACTTCAGGAACAAAAAGCACCTGTCACCCACCACTCCACATCAACGGCACAGCAGTGAAGACTACAGACAGCACCAAGTTCCTGGGGGTGCATATCACAAGCAGTCTGACCTGGTCCACTCACACTACATCACTATTTAAGAAGGCACAGCAGCGCCTACACTTCCTGCACAGCTCCCCCCTCCCATCCCCACCACGTTCTACAGAGGAACCATAGAGAGCGTGCTGACCATCTACATCTGGTCGAGAGACTGCAACGCCAAAGACTGGAAGTCTCTGCAGAGAGTGGTCAGGACAGCAGAGAAGATCATCGGAGTTTCTCTCCCTCCCATCAGAGACACCGCTCAGAAATGCTCCCTGACAAAAGCCCAGAACATTTTTAAAGACCCCACTCATCCTCACCATGCTCTAAAGAGCACATCTTTTTTATATAGTATGTCTATTTTATTTATATGTATAGTAAGTCTTTATATTTTAAACGCACACTTTATCTTTAATTTTATCAGCACCACGTCACTATTATTTATTTATATGTACAATTTTAGCAAGTTTTTATATTGTCCTGTTCCTGTAAACCAGTACTACTAAAATGTTGTTTTAATAGTACACTCCGTGTCTTGTTGAAATGGCAATAAAGTATGTCTATGTTATGGCATAACTCTCACTCTGCAGACTGTTTTTGACTGTTTTCCATACGTATTAGTCCTAAACTGAACGAGGTTTACGTATCCTAAGGTATTTACTTTCAGATTAAGGAAGGATTAGGATAAATGTGTCAATTGTTTTCGTTATCTAAAAGATGTCTAGCAATACATTTTGGCAATAAATGCGTTTAATAACTCACATTTTCCAGCTTGAATATAATGTGAGGTTTCTATAAATCAGTCAAAATGATATATATTTTCCACCAATGTCTTTTATTATTGTGATTGTCAATGAATCCGTCCATTAGTTAACCGATTCATTAAGTAATTGTGTAGTCCATAACTAGAAATAAATGTGATAATTGACTAATGATGTCAGTACTCAGTACTAAGTGTTAGCTTATGCTAGCTCATATTTCCGGTGCTGTAGGAGATGCAGAATGAAACGGATTCATTTTGTAGCTTTGAGCTGTTATTGGTGAGACGGCCGTGAGCCTCTCTGTCTGTTTCTGGTCAGCTGGGGCGGAAATGCGTTAAATAATTGTCAGGACAAGGCAGCAGCTTGACAGGGACAGTTGTAGAAGCATGGGGGTAAAATGAGGGTCAAACACCTGGCAGTGTTGAGGTTCAAAGAGCAGCCATCTCTGCCTGTCTGTCTCCTGCTGTTGTTGGCAGTGTTTACTCAAAACAGCACTCCTTGCTCGTGGCAGACAGTCAGATATGTCAACGCCTGGTAACCGCAGCACTTAGAAACTCTCTCCACATCTTTGCCTAGCAACACATTGCAGTGACAGCTTATATCACCACCAGAGTCGTCTGCTACACGCCTCTCAGCGGCGATCTGTAAATGTTAAAAGGCAAAACATGGATTATCAAAAAGCAACATGAAGCACTGAAAAGCCCTTCAGCCAAAAACAGTTTTTTTTTATATGAACATGACATGAATTATCGTAGGTGAGTGGTTGTCTTGTCTGAATTTAAGAAAACAAATATTTTGGTTTGGCCACACATACACTAGCATAATTGATGGTCTGCTGGTATGGGATGTAAGCCATTGTGTTATTCAGTTAACATTTCTGCTCTTTCATGCAGCGGTCATGAATTTCACGATCTTTGTCTGTAAATGACATATCTCATTGTCATTGTTAACAATGGACTTCTCCATTGGTACAGTAACACACGTCTTCAGAGACATGTATTTATTATGGGAATGATGCATTGTGTCCCTTATTACATTAGTGGGGAAACAGGTAGCCTATTAAGCCCTCAAAAAGTGCCTATATCCGCTTTTCACACTAAATTCAACTATGATACAGTAACTAGGGTTGTGCTGAATGAGGACAATCTAGTAGCCTCTTCTTTTTACCAGCATTTGGCTGGTGCTAATTTCAAACCCTGAAAAACAAACGGAATGTATAATTTTCCCCTTCTTTTTTGTACCTCAAAATAGGAGTTTTGGTTAATAAACCGCCTGCTGTCTTGTCCCCCTTTCCCCTGACTCCCGGAATGCATGAATAATGACAGTTTTACTAAATTAGGTATGGCTATTTAACAGTCATACTCACACAGTTGAAGACACACAAGCCCCATAAATGAAATCAAACGCAATGTGTGCTCTTGCTGCTATTCAGTGAGACATGGTTGCATCTCATTGTGGGGATTTCAAATATAGTCTGCTATGGACTCGCGTGGATGTTGCTTCACAGTGTAGGCCACATTTCATATTTATGTAATGGTTTCCAAAAAGCAATCTTTAATTAAAATGTGCTTCAAATAATATGTTTGTACATACTATTAAACAAACAATAACATAAGTACGACATGATTCAACCGACAACTCTTGTGTTAATTTTATATCAATTATTTAAAAAATGTTCTCCCAACCTTACTGACAGCACATTTCTACATTTTGAACTTTGAACAAACCCTTTTAGTTATTCCCACTGCTGGCATACATTTGCCTTTTAAACTGGTCGTGCCGATGTTATCCTTCAAAATCGCGTCAACTAGACGACTTGCTTTGTTGTGGCATAATGAATCACTGCTTGCCTTTTGAAACAGGGCTGTAAATAAGAAGAATGCGTGAATTGAGTTGAAAATGGCAGATATTTCTGTGCCTCTGCTGTTAAGATATACAGCTGACAAGGCTTGAGTCCTCATACAAAGATGGTTGAATACATAATAAGTTGCTGTATAATAATGAATATAGCTGGGTTAAATGAGGACGGGGGACGTTCCAGAGTTGAGGGTTATTGCCCGGCCTTGTTGTACATTCTTCTTGCCAGAAGGAAAGGTTTTACAGCCACTGAGTTTTCCACTCTGTTCTCTCATGGCACATTGACTAATGTGACCGCTCCAGTGCCAACCCCCAACCAATATGTCTCTTTGGAGCTTGTTAGCCGCAGACCTGCAGTGACCCAGACGCCCTCGCTTGTTCCCTGAAGCTGAAAAAAGTTACTGATTTCCTTTTTTTCTTTCTTTACTGCCTTTTCTAGATGAGAGAACAACCTGTTGAACTCTTGTTTGCCTTGGCCCATACACAAATCAAACATGTGTCAATAGATGTGAAATGAGCAGGGACTATTTGTTTTGACTGAAATAATGAAGTCAGAAAGGTTTTGTCCTACTTTAGAAACGTTTTGAGTTAAAACTTTCCAATTGTTAGGCAACAAATATTGTTTTGCATTGTTTCCACATACAAATACAATATATCTGCAGTGTTGGTAAGCAGACAGTGTGTGGATCGATCCGTCATGCATGAACACACTGCTGAAGCTCAGATGCTGATTGGTGCTGAATGTTGCCCGTCCCAGCCCGATGCCCCCTGCTGAGGCCCCGCCTACCTTCCCCATTACCCAATCAATAAAGCTCTAAGCACACCTGAACGGCTGCTGCCTCAGTGCTGCTTCTAAGTGCTTTTGTGGAGTGCTTTTGTTTTTAGAGTTTATAGAAACTAACAGCAGTCACAAGAGCATCTGGAGGGGTGTGGTTATGGCCAAAATGTTAAGCCGTCTATTGGAATACTTGTTTATTTTTAAGCCTGCGTACAGTATGTATGTGAGGTCAGGAGATCAAAAAAGAGAATGAGGAAGACACATTGGTGACTTTTAAAGTCCAACAGAAGATTTTTCTACCCATCCATGACTCAAATCACTTATAATATTCATCCCTCTCAAATGTTTAATGTCAAGTCAGTTCTTATGAATAATGTACACAGGCTTATGGTGCGTATTAACCTTAAGAATGTGCGTTTCGAGCTTGTTGACGGAAATAAAAGGTTGCAGTGAGATCATTTGATGTGTGTTTAATGACATTCAGAAAAAAGGCAGCCCTCCACTAGTAATGAAAACGTTATAAACCATTATAAACCTATACGTTAATAATACATAAATTGTATTTAATTTAAATGAATATGAAATGGGAAATCAAAAACTAAATTATGCATGACTGTTATGCGATCTCTATTGGCCTCTTTTTTTTTATTTACCAGAAGCACTCTTGTTGTTCCCTAGCCTCACGCTGCCTCGGCTGTAGCTGTTGATGGAGGACAAACTTGTTCACTTTTCCCACACACATTTCCCAAACTGATCTGGGACCTGAACCCCTTGACCTCCTCTCTCGTCTCAGTTGCCACCATGTGGGCTTGGCTGCAGTATTTTTTATTTTCCTGAATATTTCCTCTCACTGCACGGAATCTCACAGCTGAGCAAGATCAAAGTCACATGTAACTGAATGTTATATTGTGATTTCTCCTCGTTTCAATGTTTTAATTGCAGTCACGTAGTGCGTAGGACTGTGTTTGCGCATTTTTCAGCAGAACATGGGCTCCTCTTTTGAACCGGTCACCCTTCGTTTCATAGTGAGAGGTCGAAGATGTACAATTATTTTTCAGCTGCTGCTTACATTTTCACAACATTGAATATTACAAGAAAACAAAGAAACCTTGTCAACACCAGCCAATATGTCTTTGATTATACCACAATTACCTTAACATACGGTGAGATGTCAAGTAACCACCACCTATTCCATCAAATGGAAAAAAGGGATGTTATGCTTAATAATCCGGTCACCTTGAGCATCTAGTTGGTTTGGATTCGCTGTTCGGTTTGTTTTCAACACATACACTTTATGAAAAATTAATAGCATCATTGTATTGAAACAAATAGCTTGTTCCACTTTCCACATGTCCTCCAGGAAACACCACGATCATCATTTGGTATTCATGATGCAGGATTTTCCCCTGTCGATGATTGAAGTGCTGACTTGTGTAAAGATTTAGCTGGATGTCTAACATGCCTCAGAGCCCGCCAAAGTTAGAGCCTGACAGTTGGTTGACCTTCAAGTGGGGGTAAGCGATGCTTTACTGGCAATTTGTTTTGCAGTGTGAGGCATTGAATAAGTAGCGTAGCGCCGGGCACCGTCATGCTCGCTGCACCCCGTGGAGCTCTGGTAACCTGTTTGATTTGTTGCATCTACACAGCTTGGCTCTCTCTGGAGAAGGCGAGTGCTTCCTTTCTTCTGGGACCAATATGATGTGCATCTTGACACCAAATCCATTCATGTTTCCAAGATAACTTTTTAAGCAAACCTTTTCAACTTGTCAGTGCTCTGTGAAGCATTTCTGTACAGCTTTTCCTTCTTGGTAAAGGGATTCAAAGACTAAAATAAACCAAGGTTGACAAAAAGAGTAGGATGAACTTGATCTTTAAATAACCATCAAATTCAAATGTGTCACAACCTACAATACAGCCAAGTGTAATTATTAATTTAGACAACATTTTCCCGTAAAAACAAAGCTGTGTTTATAATGTTTGATTTTAATTGTATCTGTGCCTTTATATATACCGTCTATGGTCAGTGCAGAGCTATTTTTGATTGGAGCACAGAGAAACGTGTGTGATAGGTCTTTATATTGCTTATCCAGTTTTCCAACTAAACAATACTGAATAACAGCCACTTGGGGCAGCACTCACTTGATGTACCGTATTTGCTGTTGGTTAAAAAATGACAGACATTTCTTCTTCATCCTTCCAGATACAGAAAAGCATGCATTTGTTTGTTAGCTCTTGCCCATGTATTTAAATTGATGCAGCGATATCCCACTCATTAAGCCCATTACTCATCTCATTCCTCATGCAGCACAAACACAGCATTCCCAATAAAGACATGCACATACAGTAACATAACAAAAACAAACATGTCTAACCTTACATATTTCCCTCTGGTTCAGCTCTACCTGCCTGTCTTTTTCCTTGTCAGTTTTCATACATTGTATTATTAATTGGGAACATTTGTAGCTGCTTCCGGGCAACGCTGTGGCACATCTATCACACCGCGCACGTGCCAGAAAAATCAGCACAGACACTCAGGTATAATAATCCCAGAACGGACACACTCCTGTGCCGAGTTCTGCAGCCTAATTGGAAAGAAAATGCATGAGTGCATACCGCTGTGTATTGACTAAAAGCGTCCCGCACAGCAAAAAAAAAATCTCTTGATTATTTATCATTCTAAGTCCCAGTCTTGCTTTATTTATTTATTTCAGTCAATTTGTTTTTATGTTCCCCTGTTGCATGACCATGATAGCTATTATTAAAATGAATTCATTCTCGATAACAGTAAACCAGTTTACCAACTCAAGCAAAACGGTGACCTCTTAACTGTGACTTTTATGAGCACAAATGATACTAGAAAACAAGTACATTACTCTTGCATTACTCAAACAAAAGCTCAGTTAAGCCCAGTGTGGAACTCCCTATTGGACCGTAACGGTTTAATGGGGAACTGCATGCTTTCCACTTTGGGAGAAATTACACAGCAGGCAGTTTAATGTCTTCAATATGGCATCGAACCCTCCTGCCAAAGACTGGGCCGCATCAGGAGAGACATCACCAGCACCGTTTCCCTGGGAGTTCCCCAGGTTTCATTGCCCTCTCCTGGTGTCCTTCACCTTCAGTCCAAATATAAACTTTGAGCAGACAGGACCAAAGTTAACACATCAGTTCATTTCAGCTCAATGTTCAATTTGTCTTACTGGCCTTTATAAGACAACCAAATGATTCCGTTTCAAATTCAAAAGCCGTGAAATTGTTGATGCCTCTTACTGTACCAATTCCTGAAAACAAAGTTCAGCCCTGCTTTCCGTTCACATTTACCGTTACGTAATAGTGTGTTTACTGCAAACGCCACAGCCAGTTCAGAGATTAGGGCCAGTTAATGGACACTGTGTTGCATGCTGGAACACAGATGTGGTTGTCAGTAGCAACAGTGTCAAGAACCATCGAAGATTCTCCCCTGTCCACAAACTCTGCATTAGCTCACGTGTTACACAAATTGCTAAGCCTCTGCAAATAACTATGAACAAGAACAAAGGACACACAAACATATCATTTCTTCATATCTCCAGTTTTTCTATTGCTGTGTGTTCACATATCCAGTTGGTGTTATTGTGCCTGGACTTAACTGTCAACACTCAATAGTGGATTTTGATGCTTGCTTCATTTCCTGAAAAAGTCCTGAGAGTGTATGGGTGTGCATGTTTGTCTGTCAAAGAAGCTGAGAAAGAAAGATAAACATGGGAATGGCCGACTGCAAATCTGCGGTTCAGTCTACTCCAATTAAGTAGGGTATAGGATGGCAAGAGGAAGAGGATAATAAGTCCAGAGTTGGAGGTGTGAGAGGGGATCCTTCAGGGAGCAGTAGGGTGTGAGAGAAAGGATTCACATTTCACTGGATGAAAGAGAAAGTGAGGAAACAGAGAAGAGTATTTGTCAGGTGCTAGTGAGTTTCAGAGTGAAGGGAGACAGGAGCCAGCAGAAAGCCTCTCATCAGAGGGATACGAGAGCTATTACTACCTGGGCAACACACTCTCACTCCCTAAGCGTCCAATAGCGACGTTTGGTCAGTGTCCGTGGCGTCCAATTGTGACGCTCCTAGGCTCCTTCAGCGTCATAAAGGGACGCAAATAGCTTTCAACTGATTGCAATGTATTCCCATCTGCGTCGGGATTTGACGCTCATGGAAGCACGGCATTCGTTTGTGTCGGCTGCCCTTAAAGGTAATGTGAGCGTCCATTCCCATTGGATAACGGAGAATTGTACACCCGGATGTAAGTATTCCTCTTACTGTCGATTGATTTTACAGTGATATCTGCACTACTCATCGACTAAAAAACACCAGATTATCCTTGTTAATTACACAACATTGATTGGCTTAAATTGTGTGCAATGCTTTTGTATTTTTCCCCTTCGATTCGGAGAAACAAATATTTGCTCTGAGTAAAGGATGGCAGAAGACACTACACTACCCAGAATCCCCAGCTATCGTTTTGACTACACCATGTGCTCTGTTTGACAAACCCCGTGATAGTCCTCAAGCTCTGTGATTGGAGAGTGTGCTCCGAGGGCTAAGCCGATTCTCGAACAGCACTTGAAATGGGATGGAACCACGGCAGACTGTCCAAAACTGGATTTGAACGGGTCCACCGCGTCCCCCCCTCCCCCACCCCGTCCCCAGAACTACACATGCTGGCTATTCTGTTTCGCAACATGTTCTCTATGGCACGTCTCTACTGGGAGTTGTAGTTTTAAAAGACGTTTTCGTATTTCCCATAATAAGAAGTTGCCAGTATTAAACTGTGTACATCCCTGGAGGTTTAGGGGACAGGAAACACTCACATTTAAAACATATAATTAATAAATGGGTGAAAATTGCTTGTGCCCATTATGGGCAGTATTAATATATATACCCACATGCCAGCTAAGGTCAGAAGAGCTTTATTTAACAGCTGGTCTTATGTTTGTGACCCCTGCGATAACATTACATTACATTAATTGATAAGCCTGAAACATGCACTTGTCAAGGTTCAGAGGCACATTTTGCAAATATGGCAGTAGCCATCGATCAGCTTAAGATAAGATATACTTTATTGATCCCAAGTTGGAACATTTGCGTTACATCAGCATGTGTAACAGTTAAATATGCAGTTGTGTTTATTTGAAAATCATTTAGTATAATCACACACATTCTGTGTTTTATATTCAACAATTCTGTGTTCTTTATTTATTGATTGTTCAATACCTGACAAGGCCGGAGATGAAATATCTACATACATCTTATAAGAGTATAATACATTATGTATAATATCAGTTAAAATAAGTGCTTCAACATAGTTAACATTGCTGGAGGTATGCACAAATATTGATAGATGTCTTGTAATGCACTATTGAGGAACCTGCAACGCAAGTTTTTCATTCAGTGCAGAACTACACCATAGTTGTGTAGGCCTATATGATATGTCAATAAACCTTAGAAAATCTTGAAATCTTGAAAGGGATGTGCAAAATAGTCATTATATACAGAATTTAATTAACTATTAGTAGAGAATAACGAGTAATGAATATACTTTATAGGGATCGCATTAATATCTAATAATAAAAATAATTAAATTCAATAACATGCTTTAACCACCAGGTGTCCCTTTATATCAGCTGTGCACCTTTATGGTGTACATACAGTCTATCTACCAATTGGATCAAATATAAAAGTGAGCCGAATTAGTGTTGATACTGCACGTATTGTGTGAAAAGAAATGTAAGATGTTGTTTAATGGCTGATATATTTATGATCCACGTCACGTTTTCAGTTCCTCATGTTTGTCTTCTCATCAGGGCTCTATAAATACAGAACTTCGGCAGATATGTAATATGTAATGCAGCCGAACCGTGTATTACAATTTTTTTTTAAATGTTTTCGGTCTGTTTCCGGTATTTGTTAATGACGATGTGCTGTGAGATGTGAGACTGGAATTGCACAGTCTATCTTTAGATGAGGATTTTGTTAAACTAATATGTTTGCGCTGTGGACCAACACTATACATTGACGGGGAAGGGGGTAGCAATAAAGATAACACCATTAAACAGTTACACAACATAACAGAAATAATATCGATAGCAGCGTCCCTAGCAACCACCTTGGTAACAATGAAAACGTCGCGATTTCCTGAAGTAATCTTCATAATAACTAGCAAACTAAAGATCATGTACATCCACTGCACACATAATCTGAAATAACAACTCATATTTCTCGCATCAAATGACATCAAAACGCATTTTAATGGCCAAACTAACTTTAAAATAGGCATTTTCCACCGAGAATAAAACGAATAAAAGTTCGGCCATGTTTTCTTTTTCTGCAGGGAGAAATTTGAAGATCATGTGACATAGACGCCAGCCATCATGAATGGTGAAAAAAACGGGGTTTGCCAAACAGAGCACATGGTGTAGTCCAAACGATAGCTGGGGATTCTGGGTAGTGTAGTGTCTTCTGCCATCCTTTACTCAGAACAAATATTTGTTTCTCCGAATCGAAGGGGAAACATACAAAAGCATTGCACACAATTTAAACCAATCAAACCAATCAATGTTGTGTACAAGGATAATCTGGTGTTTTTTAGTCGATGAGTAGTGCAGATATCACTGTAAAATCAATCGACAGTAAGAGGAATACTTACTTCCGGGTGTACAATTCTCCGTTATCCAATGGGAATGGACGCTCACATTGCCTTTAAGGGCAGCCCACATAAACGAATGCCATGCTTCCATGAGCGTCAAATCCCGACGCAGATGGGAATACATTGCAATCAGTTGAAAGCTATTTGCGTCCCTTTATGACGCTGAAGGAGCCTAGGAGCGTCACAATTGGACGCCACGGACACTGACCAAACGTCGCTATTGGACGCTTAGGGAGTGAGAGTGTGTTGACCTGGGATGAGTTTTGGAGGACTGGGTGCTTTTTTTATAATAGGAAGCTTGTGTGTGTGTGTGTGTGTGTGTGTGTGTGTGTGTGTGTGTGTGTGTGTGTGTGTGTGTGTGTGTGTGTGTGTGTGTGTGTGTGTGTGTGTGTGTGTGTGTGTGTGTGTGTGTGGTGTGTGTGTGTGTGTGTGTGTGTGTGTGTGTGTGTGTGTGTGTGTGTGTGTACATGTGTTTGTGTGTACCCGCAATAGTCAGGTGTTTAAGCTTTAAACATTTGACCGAATGCTCTAGTGCAGGGGTAGCCAACACGGTGCCCGCGGGCACTCAGTCGCCCGCAGGGGCAACGTGAGGCACGTTCTAAAAATAGCTCGCCAAGAAAATCCAAAATGTATAAAATACACACCAAAAAAAGGAAATGTAATTAAAAGAATCTACCCCATGCATAAACGAAACCTAAATCATAGCGAACTCTATCTACTTACTATAACTCTATATCTATCTAACACCCCTCCTCCCCCCACCCCCACTATGAATATCGACCAATCACGTTCTTGCTTGATTTCCGGGACCAGCGTTGCAGTCAGGAGGAAAAGCAATGTGGCACCTCCCCGCTGATTTTCCTTCTGGCAGAATCTACACATCAGCCCCATTGAACAGCCTATCATGCCAGATACAACACATGAGGGCCAGAGTGTTACTCTGTGTGTTGTAACTTGCATATATATTTATTCCACTTGACGCACAGACACGGCGTAAACTCCACTGGGGACATGTCCCCAGCACTTTTCGAAATCCCGTTTGTGTCCCCCCACTTTACAAATATGTTTATTATTATTTTTTTAACGCATGCCGTCATCGCCACGGAGGAGCACTCAGAGAGAGAGAGAGAGAGAGAGAGATAATTCCAATGTGGACACTAGGACAGTACAAAAAACTGTTTAAAAGGGGAGTGATTAGTAAAATATGCATAAATAAAAAGAAAGAACGCTAACTAGGTAACACAAGATATGAATAAACAAGTTTAAATGATTTGTTATTGGTTGTGATATTCTAAAAAAAATTGGATTATTGAAAAGGATACAGCTCCCTTTCATCTGAGTGTTGAGAGCTGTATCTATAAATTCATTTTGTGCTCAAATTGCACCAGATTGATGCATTTCACTTCAACATTTAAAAAAAAAATCTTCCCGGGGTTGCATGCCCCCGGACCCCCCCCCCAGAGGAGGTGAGGACCCCCCTAGAGGAGGTGAGGCCCCCCCTAGAGGATGTGAGGCCCACCCCCAAATAAAGCAGGTTAAAATAATTAAATTGCATACATGTTCTTTTAGTAAACACTGAAAACGGGTCCCAAAGACCCAAACAGCACACAAAGGTTAAAGGTAAGCATATAATAATGTTAAAATGTGCTAAATATATACACTGCAAAAAAAAGAAAAGAAAAGAGGAGTAAAAGTAGCCCCCGACTTGTTTTATTTTTTGAAAGTAGCCCTCATCCTAAAAAAGGTTGGTGACCCCTGCTCTAGTGGTTCACTTATAAATTCCAGTAGCTGTACTCTGACATACTTATTTCATTCAATGGGAAGCTACCGCCAACGAAACCCCACACTTCCTACAGACCTTTGACGGTGAAAGCCTGTCAGTAAAGGAGAAGGATACAGCTATTAAAGCTGTTGAAAGGCTTTTCATGTGCAAAAGTCATTCAGTATTGTCTGTTATGATGCTATCATAACAGAGAGACAAGAACCAATCATACAAAGTCATTCGAGGATAAATAATATGTTTAGTTTAGTTAGCATTCCCTGCTCAAAACACAGCAGGTAAACATGGATCTAGTGTTGAAGGGAACAAAATGTGCAAAATATACAGCAGAAGGAAGGGTCAGTAATATATGATTAACATCTATGAAAATAAGAACTGTTTTTTCTCTGCATAAAAGATGTACAGTGGGGCAAAAAAGTATTTAGTCAGCCACCAATTGTGCAAGTTCTCCCACTTAAAAAGATGAGAGAGGCCTGTAATTTTCATCCTAGGTACACTTCAACTATGAGAGACAGAATGGGGGGAAAGAATCCAGGAAATCACATTGTAGGATTTTTAATGAATTAATTGGTAAATTCCTCGGTAAAATAAGTATTTGGTCACCTACAAACAAACAAGATTTCTGGCTCTCACAGACCTGTAACTTCTTCTTTAAGAGCCTCCTCTATCTTCCACTTGTTAACTGTATTAATGGCACCTGTTTGAACTTGTTATCAGTATAAAAGACACCTGTCCACAACCTCAAACAGTCACACTCCAAACTCCACTATGGCCAAGACCAAAGAGCTGTCAAAGGACACCAGAAACAAAATTGTAGACCTGCACCAGGCTGGGAAGATTGAATCTGCAATAGGTAAGCAGCTTGGTGTGAAGAAATCAACTGTGGGAGCAATTATTAGAAAATGGAAGACATACAAGACCACTGATAATCTCCCTCGATCTGGGGCTCCACGCAAGATCTCACCCCGTGGGGTCAAAATGATCACAAGAACGGTGAGCAAAAATCCCAGAACCACACGGGGGGACCTAGTCAATGACCTGCAGAGAGCTGGGACCAAAGTAACAAAGGCTACCATCAGTAACACACTACGCCGCCAGGGACTCAAATCCTGCAGTGCAGTGCAGTGCTTTTTGACGTGTTTGGAGGAGAAAGAATGTTGAGTTGCATCCAAAGAACACCATACCTACTGTGAAACATGGGCACACAATGGGGACCAGGACGACTGATCCGTGTAAAGGAAAGAGTGAATGGGGCCATGTATCGTGAGATTTTGAGTGACAACCTCCTTCCATCAGCAAGGGCATTGAAGATGAAACGTGGCTGGGTCTTTCAGCATGACAATGATCCCAAACACACCACCCGGGCAACGAAGGAGTGGCTTCGTAAGAAGCATTTCAAGGTCCTGGAGTGGCCTAGCCAGTCTCCAGATCTCAACCCCATAGAAAATCTTTGGAGGGAGTTGAAAGTCTGTGTTGCCCAGCAACAGCCCCAAAACATCACTGCTCTAGAGGAGATCTGCATGGAGGAATGGGCCAAAATACCAGCAACAGTGTGTGAAAACCTTGTGAAGACTTACAGAAAACGTTTGACCTCTGTCATTGCCAACAAAGGGTATATAACAAAGTATTGAGATTAAGTTTTGTTATTGACCAAATACTTATTTTCCACCATAATTAGCAAATAAATTCTTTAAAAATCAGACAATGTGATCTTCTGGATTTTTTTTTTTCATTGTTTCTCTCATAGTTGAGGTATACCTAGGATGACAATTACAGGCCTCTCATCTTTTTAAGTGGGAGAACTTGCACAATTGGTGGCTGACTAAATACTTTTTTGCCCCACTGTATATATAAAAAGAGTGTTCGTTCTTTGTGATCTCATTCTTTTTATTATTCCCACCATTTAGGCAGCTGAGCCCTTCCCACCATTCTGTAATTGTGTTATTCCTTGATTGAGGAGATGGAAACTTCCTCATACTGTCTGTAATTCCTGCCATCTCTCCCTCTTGACCTTCCTTCTACTTGGCCATTACGCCCTGTGTCTCACTTTTTCCTCCTTCCCTCCCTTTCCCTGTCTCTCACGCTCTCCCTTGACATATCTGCTCTCATTTAATCTCCTCTTCTTGCACACTTCCTTCTGTCTGTCCCATTCGCGGGAACAATAAGCCCCAGAGCAGATTCCCTGCTGCCCTTCTCCACATGCCGCACTCTTCATCATATTGAAGTAGAGAGGCTCACATAGAATCACATTTTGGGGCATGGTAGAATTGATAACGACAGCCTGGGCTCATTCAAGGACAGATACTCATATAAGAGAAATAATATGACTTTGCTTGAGTGTTGACGCAGCAAATTGAACAGAAATTGCTCCCTGAACAGCAGCATTTCAGCAAGGAGGTCTTCCCTTATAAACTGATGTGTTGGCTGAGTTCAGATATATATTTGACCGTAAATCTGTTTATATTATGGCATCATCAGTATCAACCAAGCAAGATATGTTTTTGTTCTTTTCTTATGTTGCTGTTCCTGGAATTCTATTATCTGGTTGTTCTGGGGATCTGTTTAGCAAAACCAACAGGAGGAGGAAGTTAAACATCAGTGAAAACTGTACAATACAGCTGTAGGAGAGCCTGCAATCTTTGAATACTGTATGTACATGTATGCTGATGCATCTCTAATACAGTAATAATCATCCTTATTCCAGAATTTATTTTGGGCCACTTTTTTATTCATGCAACCCAAATATGATAATAGCTCCAAAGAAAATATGGCAATTTGGGCTTTAGACAACTGTCAATCAAATGCAAGTGAATTCTGTGATACAGAAGTTACACAATATGGATCTGAACACAATGTCTTTTATTAAGTACAAGAAATAAAAATAACGCACTTTTATTTTTTTGTCCATTTGGATTTGTGTAAGAGTTTTTGATGTGCTGCTGAACTACCTGCTACATGTTTGTCAATATTCACTATAACTGGTGAATAAAGAACTCAACATGATAACACATCAGTGTTGTATTCACAACCAATTCTATTCATCTTCTATTTAGCCTGAACTTAATCGTAGTCTAAGTACGTTGTTCTTTTTGACTGAGCCTTTCCTCTGAGACCTGCCCCCAACACAAGACACTCCATTAGTAACCCATTAAAGTGACAAAGCAGAATATTACTTTTTCACCCAAAACACTTTGGCATTTAAGTGGCTTTTCAGATGAAATGTTATGACATGCTTGCAGTTTATAATTTAATAAAACATTACACTCAGCAGCACGAAAGGATTTGCTGCAAATCATGCACATAACACCGGGATGCTCTGCCAAGGCAAGGAGATATGAAGGAAAACAACAGCCTCCTAAGGACCTTTGGAGAATACTACACTCCAATCGTTTAGAACTGCCCTAGAGACATAATTGATGTTAAAAGCTGCTAATGAAACATATTTGGTATTTATAAAATAGATTCTGAACACATTGAGGGGCACTGAAAAGGATTTATTTTCAATTTTACCTTACCGGTTTTTTGCATATGGTAATTGGATTGGGATAATTATTCAAATATCTTCATGTTTCATTCTCTGGGCACATTTCAAATTAATTTTATTTAGTACCCACAATTCCTCTGTTTTCTATTATAACATGGTTGGTTAAATTAATGTGGTAAAATGCTAAGTCCCAGGGTTCATTTTGCTAATAGCGTAAGAATATCATTAATGCAGTATTAAGGCTTGTTCAAATTAATATTGTAGATTTAAAGGAAGAGCTTGAAGAAATACACTTATTGGCTTTACAGATAGATATGAGGATGGTATTGTATCATCTTCTCTAAATATATTATTAGAATTTCTAACATCTAACTACTAGAATTATGTTTGATCCAAGAAATTGTGCATTCTTATTTACGTCCAACTTTTTATCATCTTACCACACAGTGGATCTTCACCCATAAAAACCTGTGGGGTCAAATAACAACAACTGTCTCAGCTTCTCACAGTTAAAGTAACATGTAATTAACATGGCCACTTATAATCTCTCATTATCTCTGTGCACAGAATATAAACATCAGGCTGGTGAAGAGTGTCAGTAAAGATAAGAACATACTAAGGGACGGGTGGCACAGTGGTCTGTGCGTTTGATCATCAGATCAAGGGGGCGTTGGGGAAACCCAGTTCGAAACCCGCTCCCGCCCCACTGCGTCAGGTCGTTGTGTCCTTGGGCAAAACACTTCACCCGTATTTGCTCCTGTGGGTATTGTCCACAGTAGATGACCATTACGTGTATGTATGATCTGTATGTGTAATGTGTATGTGTAATGTGTATTTGTAAAGCGCTTTGAGAGTCATTGATAAAGCGCTATAATAAATATAAGGATTATTATACTGGAGGTGGAACAATTCACACAGTACTTAAAACCTATTATAGAGATATAAATGCAACGTGTTGTCAGGGGACACGTATTTTATCACCGTTCAGTTTCCTGATAGGTGCTGTCACACAGCTCTCCATCTTCCTAAGTGCTTTGATTCCAGAGAAAACTATGGCGCTGAAGTGTCCATGCTCAGGCCATTTTCAAGCTGTAATGCTTGCAGACCTGTAGACACCTGTCCCTGGTTTGTCATGGAGCACGGGAAATTGGCCATTTTTCACTCTGCATACAGAAGTGATGTGTTCATTCTTCTGATCGCCACTGTGAAAATGACATTCACGGTCTAACAAAAGCCCGTTTCTCCTCGGTTTAGTCTCTCAGGCTGCAGCTCGAGTCCTCCTTACACCAAGTAATAACAGTTAAACATTTATTTTGAATGGCCAGCCAAGTACATTCAGCATCCTTTCATTACAATATGAATTCACGAGTCGTCTTGAGAATGCCGACGGTTAGCGTGGGCGACTCAGCGCTAGATCCACAATCGCCTAGTCCATTACTTCTATCTTTCTGCAGGGTATTTATAGGGTACCTTGAATTGGGGTCTTGATGCAGGTGATGCAGGGGGGGGGAGGCCTGTCCTGGCTCGTGGTGATTAATGCTTGAATATGCAAACTTTATCACAAGTCCGGCAGCCTTGGGAACAGAGAATGTCACTGCAATTAAAGGCGGTTGGCAGATGTAAGAAAAGGGAGGCGGTGGCTATCTACAGATTGCAGACGGAGTTGGGGAACACGGGCGGAGCGGTGAAGGCTCCAGCTACAGCGCCTTTTCATTCCTTAATCACCTCCACTACTCATTAGGCACTTCTTTTGTTCCAGCCACCGTCTTTTTCCTGCGCCGTGCCAGCAGATAAAATATGGCATGCTCAGAAAAAGTGAAGAGCTAATGTAATGAGTACCCCATTAACCTGCGACAGAGAAAAAGATAGAAAATGAGGAGGGAAAAGGAGAGGTGACGTTGGAGTGGTGGAGTCAGTCAGCTGAGGAAGAAGAGAGGGCTCGAGGGAGAAGGGTGGTGACGGGAATGTGAGAAATTGCGCGGCCATGCAGAGATTAGTAATTCATCTCGATCGCCCCGTTAAGACTGTTGGAACATCCAACCAGGAGAGCATTACAATGTGGGATGTTTTATATCATAATCCTACACAGTGCAGCTCATTAAAGCTGTAACTGCTTGAATTACCTCGGCAATCATCTCCGTAAACCTGTGAATTTCAACGTTGGTGTGGTAACTGGATGTCAATTGGTGGTTTTACTCAATCGTTTAACTTGCGAGAGCGTAACGGTTCTCTTCCTGCTACCTTCAAGTGAAGGTATCAAGGTTTTCAGAAGATGAAGTCTATTATTATGTTTGCCTAATGGAGAGTAAAGTCATCTAGAGTGGTTGGACTTGTCGGAGCCTTTCAGAAGGATAAAGCAAAGATGAATGTTGTGCATGTGTGTGTCCCGACAGAACCATAACAGCTTACTGGCTTTGAAATAAAGGCTGCATCACTGATATTACAGTGATGATGATACATTTACAGAGAAATACATCAAGACATTTCAACTGCTGTCAGTTCATCCTTTAGAGACGGACATATGGGACTTTGTAGATAAATGCTAATACTTCCTAACTTTCAATAAGCCACTGTTCATTGTAATGTGCAACGGCAAACATAAATGATAAATGAGACCTATTTTGAGTGACACTCACAGTAACACCAACAATCAAACTAAGGCAGAGTTTAAAAGTCTCATAATCCAAAATATTTACCTCCCTTCAAGGATTACCATCCATACCATAGAAGACGATAGTCAGGGTCACTGAAGACACTCAGTTGTGTAACTTTTTCATAGTCAGAGAAAAAACTGCTGATCAGGGGCACATTTTAAAGTAACCATATACACAACAGTTTCTAAAATAACGTTAGACTTACTGTAGTATGGCATTTCTGTACTGAAATGTGTTATTTGTAGGGATGTAACGATATATCGAATATCGCGGTAAATAAATGTCTCAATACCGTCGTGAGACTGACAAAATATACCGCGATTTCTTTTCTTTTTTGTTAATAATATTTCTTTTTTTTGTAATTATTTTTTTTTTAAACCTTTATTCAACCAGATAGTCCCTGCATGGAGATCATCAATCTCTTTTTCAAGGGAGACCTGTCCAACACGGCAGCTTTAGGTTACAACATGAACATAAAACAACAGATAGCAATAAAGGACATCGTACAGGGCTACATGTACATACCTAGAGACATTGACAAGTACCACCAGTATATTTATATCTCGCCCTGTCAATAAGCCTCACCTTCTTGGCAAAAACTGTATTGTTTTTGAAGTGGTGGAGAGACAATGCACAGTTTTACCCATTGCTGTTACCCATGGCCAAAACATATCTCTCTGTCCCAGCAACATCAGTACCAAGCAAGAGAGTTTTTTCCACAGCAGGGGATTTTGTAAACGCCCAAACATCCCAGCTTCTATCTGGAAATGTGGACATGCTCATATTCCTACAAGATAACCCTGATGATGCTGAGTGGGTGAGTTAGAGTTGAGTTACTTGAAAAACTAAAGTGAAACTTGATTTATTCTATTGCCGGGTCTGATTATTATATTGTTGACACTTTAAAATACTACTATCCTACTAAAATGCTGTACAAATCAGATGTATTATTTAATAAAGAAGAAAAAAATTGAAGTAAAAAAAAATATATATATATTCACATTTTTTTTCTTTATTTTTCAATATCGCGATAAATATCGTACCGTGGACTTTTTATCGCGATATTATCGTACCATGAATTTTTGGTATTGTTACATCCCTAGTTATTTGTTCGTAAAACTTATTTTAAAGAGCTGTTTAGAGCAATTGACAATGTGTTTCAGCCCCCCCTTTCTGCTGGAGAGTGGTTTCGATGTTTCGCAGTTGTTTTAGTCTGTGGGCCAAATCATTATTTATTAAATCACAGCCAAATTATTACTTGTTCCCTGAGGTGTATGCCCGGCTGGTTTAACCGTGTATTATTGATGAAAGAAATGTATGGAGTTTGATGGGAGGTGTGATACATTCTCATCAGTGTTTAAAAAGACATAACAAATACATTTCTTCTGCAGTGCAGTTCATTGCTTTCTTATGAACGCAATACAGCCGGCAAGATTATAACAACCAATGCCTTCACTGCTATTGTGTGTGTAAAACTTTCCACAGAAAAAAACTAAACAACTAAATGTGAGGAACCGGTTTGAAGGGCTGATGAAAGTGATGTGGACATTTAAATATTCAACACGGAACATTCAAACAGCTGAAAATGTCGATGTTAAAATGTTATTCAGTTCTCTGGGATTTCAATTAAAATAGTGGAAAGATGGCCAATCTCGCCATACCAACCTGCTATATTTCCAAATTTCAGATTTTAATTAGCGTCGTTTTAGGTTCTGCAAAACATACTGATTCTCTCATTTTATGCCAAAAAATATAAACTGTGTGGCACACAGCCACACTTGCAGTTAGAAGGTAGGCAAGCTTGTGTCTTTGTCAGATAAGAATGCTGGTTGCGTGAGAGGAAATGAACGGACAGAGAAGCTGGAAGCGGAGAGGAAATTATGCTCTTATCTCAAATCCTTAATAGATCTCTCGGAACATGATTTGAAGAAGTGAAAGTAGAGGTACATAAAGCTTCACTCACATTCAAGGTGTAGCCTAGCACCTTATAGCAAATGCTGAGAGCCAGAGATTACATTTCTGATTGTTTCTATAACTCCTCTATACTTTCTTCCCCTGATATCTCATCCAGTGTATTCCTGCCACCCACTGTGTGTCTATCTCCTCGCTGTGCCACTGTCTGCATGTGTCTTTGACTTTAGTGAGCTGAGATAAAGACCAATAGATCAATATGAGGCTATTGGAGCAAAGATATTCAGTGTGTTGAAGGGAGATTGATTCAGGAGCTTTGACGGTGACTCAGACAACATGACAATTACCTGCATGATAACTCAGTGTGAACACAAATCATTGCTGTCCACAAATACACAACACTGCACGAATCAGTACTAAGTCTAAAAAACTGAAACGATAATAAGATCAGCAGCCTGTCCAGACCTCTAACTCTGGGGACTGATTGCAGCCCAGCCAGTGATAATGATTTCCTGCTTCTTGTTATATAGACAAACACACATCCTTCCCTTATTCTGACTCCATAAATCTGCCCTTATGTATTCACATTATGATTTTGCTTGTTTTTGTGATTAGTACCAACATTAGTGGGAACTCTCTCATAATGAAACGTTGCATGCTTATTCGTTTGCTCACTTACCCAGCCAATTTCTTAATGTTGGGCAATTGATTCTTACAAATAAGTTACTGTACCAGTTGTAATATCAACTTACATGATACAATGACACATGAATCCATGTGAATGTGAATTTTCGTTTATTTTTGGTTAAATAGGCGTGTGGAGTTTGTGGGAGAAACACTTCCTCTGGAGGTAACACATGGACTTTAGCCTTTGCAGACCGTTTACATGCACAAAAACACAGGATAGGAAAAAACAAACAAAACCCCCTTTAATGCATTTGGGTTGACCTAATTATAATGTAAATAAAGAAATTCAAATAATTAAGGTCCTCATATTTTTGGTTTGAACCTATTTTGATTGCATATCAAGTAAACAAAATGTCGAGTCATTCCTGACCTCACTCTGTAGCGTATTGTCTTTACTCTCCCCCCCTTATCTCCATCCACAACAAGCAACCATCAAGGCTCACTTTTTTCTTTGCATTTATTCCGACACACATTTCCCTTGGTAAGTTTATGAATGTTAGTGAGGGCCTGTCATGGGTACGATGTGAGGAACATGTTCATGAGTCTACTGGGCAGCAGCAGCTTGAAGCCAGCAGATAAGTACACCCTGTGAATTTTAACATTATTCAAAAAACTGTGTTGCTGGTGCCATAGGCTGCACCCTGGGCAAGTTGGAACAAGTATAGATTGGCAAAATGTAATCCACTGTTATTTGTGTCAGCATAAGTTTAGATGTAGCACTTCATAATGACAACAACACCCCAAGACCAGGAGCTCTTCACCCAGGCACAGCTGTGCAAAGAATACTGCAAATAAATCAAACTATAGCAGCGGCTTATTCTGTGGGTGGTGGACTGATGGAAAATGGAACAGGGTGAGGAAGAGGAGCAGAGGTTGAAGAGTGAAGTCAAAGAGATGTAGTTGGCTGGAATTTGAATTTAACTGTGTGTGAGGAAAGCATAATCTTAAAAGCCGTTGCCAGACTACTCTTTTAAAAAGTGACACTTGTGACCTTTTGAGAATTGTACTTACTAAGGAAGCGGACTTCAGTGCACACGCTGAAGTGATAAAATCATTTTTAGGAAGAACTCTTATGTGAGCTGACCTGGAGCAATGCACTTAATAATCATTCACTACACACCACTGGGGAGGCTGGCCAAACCTTATTTTTTTGAAATAACTGAACCTCACCAGAAATCATATCACACTTTGGTCATAAAAATGCTAATATTTATATTCAGCAGTCTCTCAAAGTAGTGACTGTGTGTGTGCCTGCATGTGTTTAGGCTGGGATGCTTTTGCTACACACTCGCCCCAAAGACAGTAGCTGTGTTGATGAATAGAAACCGAGGAGTTAGGAGAGTACAGTGTAACGAGAGAGGAATAAAAGTTCATGATGTGTGTATTGAGAGGGATGTGTGGCGTGCTGAATTAATCATTTTGTTTCCTCGTGCCTTCTGTGAGGAAAACTAATGAGCAGTTTAACATAGTATTCATTATCCTGAGGTTTGGGCGTACACAGGGATTTGCCCTCCTTCTCATTTAGCTATTGCTGTCTCCATAGTCATTTTAAATAACTGTTAATAGGACATCTCCAGTTGCCCTTTTAAATGCGTTCACAAGCATTAGTCAAAAATTACTATATTCATTTGTCATTTGCTTTCTCTTTCTAATTGTTTGAAATGCGGTAGTATTTCCACACACTCTTGTTACAAATGCTTTAGCTCAAATCTTATTTCTAAGAATGCAAAAAGAAAAAATTCCACTATCTGTCTAAATGTGTTATCTTTCCAAATCTCTCCGTAAGTTGTTGGTGTAGTTCTCCTAAAACCAAAAATGCATTTGGGTTGACCTAATTATAATGTAAATAAAGCAATTCAAGTAATTGAAGGTCCTCATATTTTAGTTTGAACCTATTTGATTGCATATCAAATAAACAAAATGTGGAGTCATTCCTTAGCTCACGCTCCATATCATTTTTTCTCGGTTCTCTGTGTATTTAACCTAGTTTTTTGTCCTTTGTTTCGCTCTCAGACCCCTCTTCCCACCCGAGGCAGAAATCTCCGGCCACTGACCTCTGCTACAAGACTGAAATCAGCAGTCTGATGGACTTTAACTCCCCGGACGCTTCTCTGGACAAAGGTAAGACTTGAACAGCCCTGCTCAGACACTGCTGCTTGACTTTTAAGTTTCCCGCAGTGCCACAATAGGACGATGCTGTGGCATGCAGGGGCGGCATTCATGACAATCCAAAAATGCACATGCAAAAACACAGAATAGTCACACACACATGTGAATTCACAATACACACAAGAGCTAAGAGAAGTCTCTATCAATCACTTCCTCCCTCTCCTCAGTATTTGCTGCTTGCACCTGTTGATGAACAATGGCCATCCATTACATGTGTTTGTCTCGCTAACGATGACTGCCTGTGATCCCTGTAGCGTCTAGCTGCTAATGAGCCAAGAGAGACTTGTGTTTAAAAAGCATTACAGAGAGCTTTCCACCGAATCTGACAAAGCTGCTATCTTATTCAGTCTGTGTGCATGTTAGTGTTGAACCAAGAAAACAACAACCACAGACAACTGCTGGTTAAGAGTTATGTGGAGTTTGTATTCTTTCAAATCTGGACTCAAAATGCATACATTGTATTTGTTTATGTTACTCAATCTGGTGTCACTAAGTGTGAAGTTTATATAATCCCTAAAACATGTTGAAAAGTAGAACATTGCTGATAAATCCAATACTGTGATTGCACCTACTGTATAAGCAACGAGTTAGCATTCTGCTATTTTTCTTTTTACATGTTATTCAAATGTTCCATCAAAACGTCTTGCTGTGATGTAATACATTACCATTTATTAACTGTTAAGGCTACATTATCAACCACAATGCAAGGCTGTCAATTTGGGGGACTAAAGTTTATAAATGTGTTTTAATGATACATGAATGCACACATTTTACCATTATTTTAGGTTGACAATAGGTTGATAATAATGAACCTTTAGGTCTGTTGAACCAGATGTTCACGGTTTTTTTATTAAAAAAAGATGCAGATTAATTAGAAAAACTATAAAAACTTAGCTCACTCAGTGTTTCATGGCTTGCAGCTAGTGGAGACATCCTCGTGGTTCTAATGAGGACAATCTGAATTGTTATTGGATTTACATTTAATGCATTTCTCGCTCCTAGTCATCCTGTAAATATGATGCTGCAATATGGCTCCGTCTACAGTAAATACCGTCATGCTCCATCTGTGTTTACAGTTCTGCTGTTAGTCACTCGCGGCACATTAACCATCCCCTAAAAGCAGCTTATAAACTTTAAAAGTCTCTATTTATTCCGAGAAACTCTCTAACTGGTCAGACGGGTCTCGTGTCTGCAGACAAACACAGTTGCAGTCGTTTATCTGGAGTCTGTTTCCATGTTTCAGCCCTTTTTATGACAACAGCTTCCTTCAAGCTGTTGGATTCTTGTAGAGAGAATCAAAGGAGCAAACCATGTCACCGGTACAGACACTTCTCTTGGATTGTGGATGCATTCAGGCTGCCAGCTGCAGTATGGATCTCTGGTGTCCCCCAAGGAGCCCCCAGGGGCCCTTTCCTCATTACAGTGTCCTGCTTAGGGGTCTATTTGGCTGCCAGTGTGCCAGTCTATCCTATTAGCGTCTGTCGATGTCGGGATGATACCAAGAGAGCTCACGAGCCATTGTTCAAGGAAAAGAGAAGACATATTGCTGGCAATCTGGTTTCCTTGGTATGTTAGTAACATTACAGCTCTGCAGATCAGAACAACATATGGCAACTGTTTGGTTCTAAGTACATCAAGTCAAGTACTGTGCTTCATTATAATTTGAGGTTGAGTGTTTTCATTTAAGGATTTTTCTAAACACAGTTTAGCGGGAAATATTGTAGTCTTTACAATACTATATTAATCTGACAGTTACTGCTCATTTCAGGTTATGGAATAAACTGCCCAACACTTTATCAAGCTATTAAAATTCAATAAATCGCTATTATACATATAACACTCTCAATAAAACCATCTTGCAAAATAAGTACTTTTACTTATTGATTGAATAATTTAACATACATTTACTGCAAATACTTTGGATTTTATGTGAAATTTGGAATACACAACTTTTTTCTTGTATTTGTGTGTTAAGTAAAATATCTTAATGAAACTACAGAACATCCATCCATCCATATTCTCCCGCTTATCCGTGGTCGGGTCGCGGGTGTAGCAGTTCCAGCAGAGAGCCCCAAACATTCTGTTCCCACTACAGAACATGATGAAACAATTTAACTTGTGGTAGTCATTATAAAGTCAAAGAGCAGGTTAGTTATATGCATATGTGTAAGTTAAAATGTTTGCACACGTACGCGCTCTCCTTCAGCATGAACCAGCTGGTGCATTATGTCCAAGTTCGTTTCCTGGGTGCTGTAGAAGTGCAGACTCAGAAAAGCACGTACACGCTCCCCCAACCCCTGCAGTAGCCAAGGCCATGAATATAACCTAAAGTTTCATCCGAGTGAGAACAGGGCGCTGAGGGGCATTATCAGCAAATTCATCTCAGGTCTGCAGAAGGAGAGAGACAGAGAGGCAGGGAGGCAGAGGCGAAACAAACCTCAGCAGTGAGCTCTGTATCATTATGGAGACAGGTGCTGCTTCTGCACATTAACTGCCAATGATATCTGGGTGAAGCTTGGCATGTGGGCTGGTTTAAATAGGAAGGTCAGTGCAGAGAAGTCATAGAAGGCATCCAGAAAGGATGGAAGGAGACAGAGGAGCTGAGAGTAACATTGTTGGGGGAAATAGAAAGGCACCATGAGAAGGAAGAGGTGAGTTTGCCTCAGGACATACTGTAGTTTTGCCTGTGAATGTATTGTGATTAATGAGAGAAAAACCATATAGCGAAGAGGGTAGGAGAGAAATACCACCATGAACAAAAGAACAATAACAATAGGGACAATGTGAAGGTGTGGGTGTGGGTGCATGTGTGGAGTCTCTCTGCTGAGTGCTTCCATTTTTCTCCTGCGCTGACACTTTCCAGAACACCTGCCCTCACCGATGCCCTCGTATAGCCATTAGGACGGTGTCACTTAAATGCCTCCAGCAACAATAACAAGGCCTCTGCACCATAATTTGCTCACTCCAGAAATAGCTTTTTTAGAAATGCTCAGACAGTAGCTGTAGTTTAATGTGATTCATATTATTTAGATATGCAAGACGCAATAACTGGATATTGTTTGTATCATCACCTTCAAAATCAGATCGGGAGTATTGACAAAAGACAGGAAAAGAAGACCTAATGCAGATTTTAGATCACAGTGGGCATCATCATCATGGACATAGACATGCTTTACACTGAGGATCCACACACATGCGATCAGAAAGGGTTGACTGTGCGCCTGTCTGCCTATTTCCTCTGGCCTTTTTATTAAAGACCACTGAGACGTTGAAATGTACAAAAGGGGAGCAGTGCAGCAGTCGTATTATCTGCCTCCATGCTCTTACTGCTTCATTAAAGGGGGCTGTCGACTAGTGGAGCTCAAAGGTCACAGACAAGGCAAAAAGCGAACATTTCAAGGGGTCTGGTTTTAGGAGTTCATTTGAGCTTTTGGAGTCATGAAAAGAAACATTACTGGTACACCTGATACACTTCTATTAGGCTCACTCTCTCACTCTCCTCTGAGCCTTTTACAAATATTGCTCTTTTCCTCCTCTCTCCTGTTCCCTTAGAATCCATTAGGAGGCATTTGGCTCAAGAAGTCTTAGATTTAATTGACCACATGCTACATTATGTTCGAAATCTAGATGGAGCTTTGCTTTTGAAGAGCAGGGTCTGTCCAGCACTACCTGTCTACATTCATCTAAATGGAGTGACAGTTGCTAAGCAATGGGCCCACTTCAAAGCTGAGTGTGTGTGATGTGCACTATCAATGCATCCAAAATTGCCAGGTCTGAGACTGCCTTGTTTTTGGCACGTCACTCCTTCTGCAGCAAATGGAGCAGAACCAGTGAAAGCGTCTTCAGTGACCTTCTCTGATAGCTCCACAAGCCTTCAATCCCCCGGTGAATGTGTCTCCGACTCACACCAAATGTATTTCAGAGCTGACAAGGGAAGCTGAATCAATACAAAGTTAAAAATAATATATAATTATTTGTAGTTTCTTAACATATATTTAATAACCTTTTGCACCTTTTTAAATACATAAACAAATATTATATTAGTTAAGTTCAATTAAAACAATTCAGGTGGTAGGCCTACCTGGTGTATTAAACATTGGATCTAAAATAAATGTTTTATACGAATTGTGAAATAATACACTGGCTCTCACAGATATAGATGACCTCGAGGAGAAAAGTGTTTATTTTATGCCCTTAATAAATAGGGGGACCCTCTATCTGCAAATGCTTGTATTGTATCTTCTAACCACTAACATGCACCCAATATATTATTTAAGATTTGGAGCAGTGTGCTCAGTTATTTCCCCAATATGAACATGAATAGTACAATTTAAATATATATATATATATATATATAATATGTTTTCTTTCTATTTTTGATATAATTTTTGATGAAATGCCTTTTTGGAGAGGGCTTTTTAATGCATGGTTTTATTTCAAGCCAGTGCTGGTTATTAAAACTCATGAAAGTATCAACAGTCATGAATTAAAAGTGACCTAGAAATTGGTATTGAGGATCCAAGAAGAAAAAAACGTTAAATGTTTGCTGCTTTTCCTCTTGATTAATGCAACGAAAGACTAATGAAATTCAGATTTTAAAGTTAATACATTTTGCTACAGTAAAATACACTGACTCTGGATAAAGCTCTTCTTTGTATTCTCTGTCAAATTATTTATTGTCTTCTGTTTTGGTACTCCACCAAGGTGCTAGGTGTATTTTCTATTTCTGAATTCCACCTTGTAGTCTGACACGAGGCGACCAGCCAACAGGTACACCCAGTCACCTGTGGTACTACCTTCTGCCTGTCCTTCACATGGCTGTTAAAGAGGCCAGCAGGCAGCTAATCTGAGCCGGCGCCTGGCCTCGTGAACTGGCAGCAGGACGATGGTGGAGAGGGGCCGTGGCTTTCTGAGCTGCCAGATATGGAAGAGTGGCACCTGGTGGCTGCCGGTTCCTTCACTGATTACTGAGCATGAAGGTTGGAAGTTTGAGCGAGTAGAGAGGCAAATAAAGTAGCTGATGGAGGACAAGACCGGAAGTCTGAGGTATAAAATAAACAAAATAAAGAGGTGATGAGTGGAGAAATATTATTAGAACAAGAAGGGGAATCCTGAAGAGTAAACAATGTCTTAAACCCTTTAGACTCGTAGTAGATAAACACACACCTAGTTGTAATTTCAAACAAAGGACCTGAAGCTAACAGGTTAATGTTGACCCACCCTCCTCATGTATGTGCTTTGCCTGAGGCAAAAATGGGGGGTGTAAAGGAGGAGGTTATGCAACAACATCTTAAAGGTCTCAACAAATCCGCGACCTCAACACAGACATCTCATTACTTTAAATAATGTATCTGCAAGAGTCAGCCTACTTGTTGCATGATATACACCGTGTTCAAATAGACCAAGAGCACCGGTACAAAACAACATTTTAAACACAAATCTGTCATTGGACTCATTGTCATTGGAAAAAAAAGTAATGTCCAGAACAAAAATTGTTCCACATTCACAGCCGCCTAATGCAACCTCATCTGGCAACATACTGCATTGACCAATACAATATGTGCATGTGCACATTCCAGGTAAAATGCAGTGAAACCTGAAATTGCAAAATTGAACTCTTCACCTCCAAACTGTCGACGAAGGATTGAATGATTTATGGTCTGACTTCCCAGAGTATTATAAACTGCTCTGCAGTGTCTGACACCTGACGAGCCCTCAAACTCATACATGTGTCACTCCATCTAGACACTCTCGTCTGCATAACCCAAGTGGTGGACGAGGTGCTCAGGGCTTTTATTATAAGAAAATGAACAATAAGAAATTATAATAACCCTAATCCTATATAGTAGATTATAACATAGCATATAGAAGGGATTGTGTAAAGTATGTGAAATCTGTACTGAAGTGCACTACTTGAGAAAATGTGTGTAAGTGTTAAATAGAAAATCAACACTGAATCATTCAGAGCAGAAAACTGCCTTTGCCTTTGACAGCTGAAAGTATTGGCTTGAGGTTAGAAGTGCAACGTGCTTGAAAATTGAAAACGGTGAACATAACAGCAGTTTTCTACTGTAGGTGATCCAGACAGAATGTACCCTTCACAGTGTTTTACAATAATTGGACTGTTATTACCACTACATGACCGCGTCATTCACCTCCTTTCATTTATGTGTGGTGTCGGTACAATAATGAGAAATGCCTTTCTACTCTGTCATCCTCACAATTCACTGGTCATTTTTCCTTCTTTATTTCTTAACATGTTTTACTCTTGGGCTGATCTTTCAAATGAGGGATGTTTCGAGGTTGTGCTGTGCAAGCTGCAGTATTGGGTTGGGGGGATTATGGGAACAGGACAACAGGAAAGTGTGTATTTCTGAGGAGAGGGTGTCCATTAACACGTGCATAGTGTGTCATAACAAAGTCCAGTTGGGCGTTACTAAAGACAAGCATTAACAAGATGGACACCACCTTGTTCACAAGCACCAGAAAAAAGCTGAAGTGATTACAAAGTTGACCATCCATGCACACCTACACACACATAAATTAAATACATCTCTAATCTTTTTCTCATTGTCTCTGTTATACTCTTATTTTCTTTCTCACATAAACAAAGAAAGGTTGGCGTGTTCTTGGCAGTGTGAGATGTGCTGCTGTCCTCTGAGGTATTGTGTAAACTGGCTGCAGAGAGGGAGATTGTCTGCTTCCATCGATTTTCATTTAAGGCGTAGTGCTCTCAGCTCATCACCGCCAGGCCTCCCAGAACTTAGAAAACGTTTGTGTGTGACACTGCATCATATATCTTAGCATCAGCAGTCTAGCAAAACAGATTGTTTTACTCTCAAATATTTTTATTTTGACGTTATCATCATGCATTCCCAGCCATGCATGACACAGCAAGCTAATTTCCTGCTGTCCCGCTGTCCCTTTAGAGCAGGGGTGGGGAACCTCCAGCCCCCGGGCCGTATACGGCCCGCGTGACCTTTTGATACGGCCCTCGAGGTCATTTATAAACACACGCAAAAAAGATTAAAAATTAAAGAAATCTAGACCGCCAAAAAATTAAACAAGCGAGTACCTGTTTTTCCTGGCCAAGGTCAGGGTCCTTGGACACAACACGAGCCTAACGTGTCATCACGTGGTATATGTCTCATCTGACAGGGATGCAGTTCTGACGGAGAGCACCAGAACACGGCTCCGGGCCGGGACTTCACAAATCGCAGTATCCATAAGGAGCCATAAACATGCCGCAGTTTTTGCGCGGCTGTGTCTTTAGTTGAGAGCCCAGTGGCGATCTGTTCATCTGTCATACTGATCATTGGCCTACAGTCAATAACTTTGTTGTTATTAGCATCTGGTTAGCTAGCTATGCTAACGAATATAAGAAGCTTTTCCTACAACCAGTGAGGTAAAGGCACATCTTTATATGATCATTATAGTTCTAAAAAAATAAGAGACTAAAGGAAAAACAGGTATAAAATACTATATGACAGTAAAAAAAAGTTGTTATAAATTAACAAGAATACAGTTTGAAAGGGGAGTGATTTGTAAAATATCCATAAAGAAAAATAAATCTGCTTCCAGTTCTGTTTCATATGGGTGTTGAGAGATGTATCCATAGATCTCTTAATTTTGTTCTCAAAGTGCACCAGATTGGTGCTTTTAACTTCAACATTAAAACAAAAAAATCTCCCCCCACTTAAATCATGTATACATTGATAGGAAAGTCATGGTAAGATATCTGGATTAAGAGGTTGCTTTTTCTGTGCACAGCATGAAAGAAAGGCCAAATGAATGGGCTGTGATTTTAGTATTTTTAAGCAGAGGTCAATCATTTGTATGGCCCTCGAAGGATGTTGAAAAAATGTAAATGGCCCTTGAGAAGAAAAAGGTTCCCCACCCCTGCTTTAGAGTGATCTGATACTGTCTTAAAGTAGTGTAAATAGCCAGCACGTGCCTAGTACATTCTTTTAATTAGGAAACCCAACAGACCTGCTGATTAGCACTTCATCTTCATAAGTGTCTGTGCCGGAGCCGCAGCTGGACCAATTCCTAGTTACCTCAGTCGAAATATCCCAACAGCTCTGGAGGAAGGAGCGTAGGATCTACTGAGCAATACAAGATGGTTTTGTTAGTGTGGCCTGGCTTATAAACAGAGGTGGATAGAGTTAGCAAAAGCTGTACTTCAGTCAAATAAGTAGTCATCATAATAACTACTTGAGTAAGAGTACAAAAGTCTTTACTAAATAAAGTACTGACATACTATTGTCTTTTTCGAAAATATTTTTATTTTATTTTGATATAGGTGGAATTATTTAATCCACACATATTTTTCTCACGTAAAGTCGTCATCTTCTTGCCACATAAACATCAGACAGTACCCCAGTCTGTATCTCTCAAGTTTAATTGCAAAATATTGTATACATGTTATACTCTACAAAGTACACCAATATGTATAATATATTATGTATTGTTGTTTTCTATATTATATTGTTATTTGGCAAAAAAATCAGCAAACACATGCATTATATAGCATGAACAGAAATTGCATTTCAGTCAAAAAATAAATATAAATAGTGTCAACATTTTACAGTGTCCTTAAACTTTGATAATTCCTGTGTAGATGTTCCCATCGCAGACAGCCACAGATCACATTTAGGTTACATGGGGACAGTAAGATTAGAGAAGTGGCCACATCTTTCCTTCTTATCTTTTTGAAAATGTCTCATAAACCTATTAAGGCTAATAAGTAGATAATGTTGCGATGTTTCATCATTAAAATCCTATTACATAAAGGTCTGATCACTTGTTCACTTTAACCTGTGCTAGAAATATTATATTAATCATGTTAAAGCGGTCTTTTTTGGGGGGGTACATCATTTGATCTCCGCTTTTCTGTCTCCCTTAATCAGGCTACACTGTTCGCTTGAATATTTACAGACATTTTGAACGATAACAAACTGTGTACATATGTGATTAAACACAACAGACACACTTAGTGCTGTCTGTCAGCTCAGTGTCAGCACACGTCTCTTACTCACTTCAGACCAGTGTTTACAAAAGGAGCCCGCTGCTCCGTTCGCTGTTCGTTGTTCAGTAAATATTAGCTTTTAGCGCAATTAGCAAACCAAGACATTTGCATCACATTAGCGCTTCAGCCATGGTGCTTTAAACCGTCATGTGTTGCAGATGAAACACTTTTAAAAGTACAATTTACTCAAAGAAATGTACTTAAATACATGTAACGGAATACATTTTACCAATACTTATCCCTGCTTTTAACCTATAGGCAAATTTTTTCACTTTCACTGTACCTTTCTTGACCTTGTTTTAGATGGTAAAACTCAAAGGCGTTCTCCAGAACGGGGAATAGCTGAGTCATCTTAACCTTATACCATTGGAAACTATAGGCAGAAGCACAAGCTGTTATTTTTGGCTAATATAATACCTGCAGCCTTTCTCTTCAATAGCATTATAAGGCGTTTGTAACCATTCCATGAAACTGCCTTTTGACTGTAAGAGGAAAATAAGGTCCAGCTAAGATCAATGACTGGATTCCCATTGTGTCGTAAAAATGGACTCTGCAAATCTCTCCTGCTATCTGCTGAGCATCCTTTTATTGAGGTGTTATCATAAAGAACAATCACCATATACTGTATTCATATATGATCACAACACAAAGCCTTACAATCATCTTGTACCTTTAGCTTTTAATCTGCTGTGTATCATATACACACAAACACCACTTTGAGTGAGCAGTATGCCATTTTCTGACTGTGCATGTACACTATAGACTGTGGCTGCGAGGGAGTGCGGCCATCTTTTAACCAGAAGGTTGTGGGTTCGATCCCAGCCCGGGAGTTTCTCCCGATGGCCAACGGTGTATTCATGTGTGTGAATGGTACTGGTACTGCTCTGCATCAATGACTGGCTTTTAGTATGTAAAAGCGCTTTGAGGGGTCGAAAATACCTGATAAAGCACTTTATAAGTACAGTCAATTTACCATTGAGACCCGAGGAGGTGCTTAATCGTCTCATATCGAGGAATGGTATGATATTATTAACAACTCTGCAGAGAATCAAGGTACAGTATAGGGCATGGCTATTAATAGACACTTTTGTGATGTGAGTTCATTTGTGTACATTGACTATTAATACCAACTTCAGCGAGATATAAAACAATAAAGCTGTCCATATTCATGTCCACCGTTTTGTGTTTTGCCATCATGAGCCTTGAACATGCCTCTCAGGTCAGGGGGGAGTTATGGAGGCTCCAATGAGCCATGTAATCAAGCATAGTTCGGTAGTTAATTATTTTTTTATTAATTAATAGATACAAAGTTACATGTACATTCACAACCTGCATTTTTTTTTACAACGCTGTTCGAAAAGGCCGGTTCTAAAGGAATATTTGTGTAAGGTTGCATATTAAGTGGCCTCCTTGATTAATGGAGCTTGAGATAATTAGGACTCAGCACAGACCTCCAGGAGGTGGACTCCATTTAATTTAGCAGCAGAACAATGGCAGTGTTGCCCACATATTGAAAGTAAATATATAGAAGATTTCACATATGGAAGTGTAAGGTGGAAATAATTGTTTTATGCAATGCATTGTTACATCTGAATGGGACTTAATCACCTGATTAAATGGGAATTCTTTATAACTAGAGAATGCAATTTTTGAAGAAATTGCTTATGGGAATGCTTTATGCTGAAAAGCTGACGCTGAATTGCTATGCTGAAATAGTAATGTGTAAGAAGAAAGTGAAGAATTTATATTTAAATGATACATGAACTGGGGGCTTGAATGTGTGATAAGAGAAGAAAATAATAATAAAAAGGCTTGGAAAAGCAGCAGAATCATCATCATCTTTATTTAAAGAGACTCTTGGTCCATTATTACAAGACATTCAACACTCAAATATAAATTAAAAAAGGCAGTTATACCAATGTTTCCACAGAGGTGACTGGTATCGTACAGCACTGAGACACGGATTTGACAGCAGCATAATGACAGAATATTTGAACTGCAATCTTTTGAACTAACTTGATGGCGAATGATCTGTACACTGTACACTGCTGGAAAGAGGAGATTCCTAGCTTTCTAATGATATCAGGATTGTTTTGTACTCCAAATATTAAGCGAAATATGTCACATTATATAATGACTGTCACCGAGTCATCATTTTGAGAAAAAGGCCTTCAAAGTTTTCTCTTCTCTGGAATCCATCGATCTGATTGATTAGCGGAGCAAATGATCAAAATACTACGGAGGGAAGATATTTTCGTTTGGATTACTGGTGTGTGTGTTTGTGTGTGTGTGTAATTTTGCGTTTGTGTGTATTGCATTTGATTCCCGGGGAAAACCCTCACGAGAAACACCGGCTGTTGTTGTGCCTGCTGTGACGTTAAATTACTCCGTTCTCCGCTTGTAATTATGCCGAAGCTTCAAAGCTGTATTTATCCTCTGAATTTGCCGAAACAAGTTTAATATTCTGAAAGCCAAGACTTTGTTTAATTGAAATCATATGAAAACAAACTGTAACGGACCCTGCCGTGTTATTTATGATTACTCTACGCTTACATTCATAATGTCAGCCGGAGGGAGGGGGGCGGCGCTGCGGAAGAGCAGATTGCCTGTCATCTGCCCTTTACAAGAATGTATTTATTGTGTGAGTTTGGAAATAAAAGTTTCATATTCTGAAATTTCTATATATTGTTTTTTACGCAAATCCACGTTTATTTTGAAATGAGCCGTTGCGACCTCCGACTGATTTCGATAGAGCAGGTCACATTTGAGCTAACGACGTTATGAAATACCTGCGCTTGAGCCCAGAGATCAAAGGTTTCCATGGTGATGTGCAGTAATCAGTGAGAGGAGAGCCTTTCCATTGTTCTGAATGAGATAAACCTCTTACATGTGAACGTTTGGTTGAAGAACCGTAACAGATATCGGTAAAATGTCAACGCGTGAAGCATCTCAAGGACCTTGAGCATCTGAAGTGTGCTTTTTGCGTACTTTCGGGTTAATAATGTGGCCTTTTTTGCAGATTAACTAAAGGTGTCCGGCTGCTGCTGTGAGAAAAGAGCAGCCTGAAAGTTGTTGTCACTTCATGCCCATTTTTTTTGCTTAATTTTTTTTTATTTGTCAAGCTACGATGTTTTCTTACTTTTCTAATGAAAAATCTCCGGAGTGTATGGTTTGTGAATTATGGCAGGTTTAAAAAAAAATATGAAGGCGAATTTCAAGCTGTCCTCCACTCTAGTTTTAACGAGCTGCTCAATACACACTAATGTTAAAATCTGAAGAAGGCCTCTTTACCAAGGTCTGAACAATGTTTAATATTTCTAAAAGTATGAATCTGATTTAAAAGTTGTTTAATATGAATAATGTCAGAAAGATGTGTAACATTTTAAAGTTGGAATGAGGTTTCTGAGTGAAAGTATGAAGGAACAGTTAACAGTTGAAGTCGCATGAAGAGGTTTCAAGTCTGAAGAGTTTCTCCATTGACTTCCATGTAAAACATTTGATAAATTATGGGATATATCTCGGGAATTATGAAAGTTATGAATGAGAAAAGTAATAGCCATCGATTTCCGACCGAGCTGAACGTTTCGATGTTTGAATGGAGTTTCTGCGATGTGGAATGTGGGAGCAGAAGAGGGACAAAATAACCCGGCGGAATAAGAATAAAGAATTTCGTCCGTAGTATATCAAGGTTGTCACACAGGCTCAACAGAGAACGCTGCCGTATTCCTAATCATTACAAATGTGAAATAGAAATTACTTCAAGGTACAATTCAATCAGTGTTTCATGAGTCTTTATATTGCTGTTTTGACTGTTTTATGACCAGTTTTATATGTGCCCTTTACTTTGGATAACATTTATGCTCTGCCTTTTTTTAACATATTTCACAAGGTTTTATCTTTGTCCTTGGAGGCAGATTCATAAAGCTTAATTAATGCATAGTCTTATCAGGTTTGTTTGAAATCAGGGGTTCTTCTGTATGGCTACTCGCACATCATCAGTCCCTCATTCTCATGCGTGCCTCAAACTACTTGTCCCTGCGGGGGGGAGCAAAGAGATTGCATGAAAAAAAATAACCCGTATCTGCAACAGTAGTAAAAGTGTTTTACTAACTTAACATGCTGACCAGAGAAATTAAAAATATCTAATTAAAAAGTTAAATTTAAGAGGGATTTAAAAGATATCTTTTACACAATATCCAGTTTATTACAATTTCAAAAGGAGCTGTATTTTAATCCACAGAATGATGACAATATCCTGTATCCCTTAGTTGTAGTTAAATCCACCTGTTATCTTTTGGCTTAGGCTTACTTTATGCCTCCCTTACTGCGGTTTATTCATTTAATAAAAACATTTATGGGGAGGCCTTACAAACAAAAACATCAATGTCAAAAAAACAAGATCAAACATCACAGTGTTTTTCTTTGGCAAGTGTTTCCTGCTGCAGTGATCATTTTGATGGTGATGTAAAGGTATTAGGTTACTGAGACCCTAAGGCGAGTCAACAGCTGGCAGACCTGTTGCTGAGCTGACACACATCAACGCTCACCCGCCTGCAAGCACACACACCTAGGCTGTGCTCCTCCCCTCGTTAGTGCGTGTGTGTGTGTGTGTGTGTGTGTGTGTGTGTGTGTGTGTGTGTGTGTGTGTGTGTGTGTGTGTGTGTGTGTGTGTGTGTGTGTGTGTGTGTGTGTGTGTGTGTGTGTGTGTGTGTGTGTGTGTGTGTGTGTGTGTGTGTGTGTGTGTGTGTGTGTTTGAGTAATGTGGGAAAACTAGTGACAGCCCTGCAGAGCTCCTCCTCCATACCTAGTAAACCATGTTAGTAGAGGGGGAGGGGCCGGGTGTACTGTATCACTGAAGCTGTGGAAGTCTCCTCGAACAGGTACACTCAGAGTAATAAGGGGAAAACGGTAGCTCCTGGATGTATTTCCTGGTGTCAACTTAGCTTTATTTTAGTGGGTGAAATATAAATAATGGACGTTCTTTGAAGAGAGAGGATCATTTTTGGAGTCTTTTGGAGTTTGTCTTGCTGTCCTGAAAGTCTCTGGCACACACCTGACAGATCCTGGAATCCTCTGGAGAACCCCCCTCGGAGGAGGGGATGAAGTCAGACGGGGAGCAGGGAAAGTCTGGTGAGTGATTGGGAAAGACAAGTGCAGCTGCTTAAGGCTATTAGACGGTCGTATGATGTGAGTTTCAGCCCTTCACTCTCAAACTGTGAAATGAAAAATGCGAAAGTGGCTCATTCAGTTTCTTTTGAGGCCATGGCGGGGAGGAATGTTTGCTTGTAGAGCGTCATGTACACGTGTTGGCAGAGTAACGTCTCATAGTGGCTCACAGTCTCTGCTAAGGTGCAGAGCCGTTGGCAGACTTTGACCTGCACTGACCTCAGAGTAGCTGCTGAGAGGAGACTCCACCATTAACAGATCTTTCTGCAGTCACTTTTCTTTCACGTTAGTTTAAACAAAGTCTCTTTCCCCAACTGACATGCAGAGATTGAACAGGTAGAGCTGTTGAAATTAAATGTTAATGTAGGGATCTGACCTTTGACCTACAAAACGAAAAGATTCAAAAATATAGTCATGACTCGAGAGTATTTTGCTTTTTTATCTATTTCTATAGAGTTTTGCTACCTTTCAATGACTAAATCCCAGATTGCGGGGTGTTGTTTGGCTAAGTTTGTCTCCAAACAACACTGTTTTTATGGTCATGTAAAGAAGGCATTGTGTTGTGTTTCTATTGTAAACAAAGTGGTTTGGGGTTGTTCGCTTAAGCAATCATACACGAGAGGCCGTTCTTGAACGTCATTATTGGTACGACAGTACTGCGGCAGGACCGAGGCGCTTGCGCCGATCGCAATCAAGTGTATGATTGCGATTCTATAACACAAACTATCATTGTAATCAACAATATCATAAAATAATTTCATAATGTGGGCTAAATTGCTCCCAAACCTACACTTTCTGCTTGAGTTAATCTCCGTCAGAAAGTAGTTCCTATAAAGTAGTTCCCTTGGTAACGCTAGCCGATCAATCGAACACTCCTGCTTCCCCGCTTACAGTTATTGATATAATTATAGTAAATAATATATTATTAACCAATTTATTGAAAACTATTTATTGACAACAATTCTTGAATTAGGCTATTTATTTATTTATTTACATATTTAACATGTTGGCTTCAGAATGAAGGTGGATGTTCATGCTGCCATTAAAAGTGCAATTTTTGAAACCGCTCTCCATGAACTCCATGCCAGACTTTTTTGCAGGTGGTGCTGTGGTGTTCACGGGTAGGTTATCGGAAGAGCTTTCCTCCAGTGGCCATTTCATGGCGTGTCCCGGACCGGCAAAAAGCGCGTTGCTCCACATCTTTCTGTTGTCCAGAGATGGAGCCCAGTAGCTGCGAAGCGATGACTCATTTGTATGCCCGCTAACGGACATAATTTCTCTGGCCTCCAACCCTGCCTCCGCCAGCCGCTGTATGCAGGTGCTTCTGACGCAATGGTTTGTGTAACGCGTAGCAGTGCCAGCCTCTTCACTAATGTGGGTCATCATGGACCCCAGGCTGTTCACCCCCAAGGGCTCCATGCTATACCACACCGCATCCCCAGGCTTCACCGACTTCCTTGGATGGTGGTAGAAAGCCTTTGCTGATTCGGGCAGTGTTGATAGGTAGGCCTCGAACGAAGCTACTGGGCAAAGGGCATTGCCCGGCTCCTCAAACATTGCCCCTCTCCTGTTCTGGCGCTCCCTGTCGTTGTGGCATTTATGATTTTTAGTTTCCTCGTTAAATGCCATCGTCACATAGTTGGTGCCTTAGGGATAATTAAAAAAAAAAAAACGAATGTTAGGCAAGTTTTACCTTATGAAGCAACAACAAAGATAATAACAATGATGAAATAATAATAATAATAATAATAATAATAATAGCCTGATAATAATAAAAGCTTGTAGGCTTAATGATAACAACTTTTTCGTTGCCCAGCCCCTCTGAGTGACTTGATGAGTCCGGCGAACGCGTGTTTGATCAACTCACCTGCAGAATCTCGTTTAACAACGAAAGATTGTGGAGTGAGTTTCCTCAGGCCCTCCTTTCCCCTTCTTCCGAAATGCAGTCGAACCACACCTGTAATGTAATGTAGGAAATGTCTACTGTAAAAACAATTTCCTTGCGGATCAATAAAGTAGCTATTATTATGCTATTATTATTATTATTATTATTATTATTATTATTATTACCTTGTTGAGGAGGCCCCGTGGTGTGTTTGGGTCCATGGCCCGGGACTTCCTCAGGATTTCGAGGTCCTCGTTGGTGATAGCGGGATGGTGTTCAGTTTTGTCCTGCCCAGCCCTTCTGAGTGACTTGATGAGTCCGGAGAACACGTTATTTGAGGTGGTGAACTCATTGTCTTTCATCAAACACCATGCCCGGCTGTACGGAGGGTCATTAACGAAGCGGTTGATCCCAGCTCTCAAACCGACATAGGTTCTAATAGCGTACTGCTGGCCCTTAGTGTTTCTAACACTTCCATAAAACTGGCGAAGTAAGCTGTTCAGCTCCGGTTTGGACACTATTCCGAAATCCACCATTTTCTCCTGGGTTTTTAAGAACGCTTTGAAACATTTGACAGCCCAGGTAGTTGACGCCAATGTACTCTTTTCGTTGCGACTTTTTTCCAACGCACTCAGCTCGTCAGTTGAAACAGCCGCAAATCTTTCGTTGGTTTTGTGGTCTGTGTCCATGTCCAACCATTCATCAATACTGAGGCCCCCCAACAAATCAAAATTAACTATAAAATCTGACATTTTGTAGCTAACGATTTTCCAACGAGAGACAATGTAACAGTGTAACGGCTGTGTGTCGCTATGGAAACCACTACTTCTCCGCTGCTTTCTTGTTCCAGTTCGAAAAGCATTGCTTTTAGGCCCAACGGTATACAGTTTTTCTCAGACGCGGAGGGATACTGACTTGTTGTGAAAAGGCACGTTCTATTTGACCGTTGTTTGATCGTGGAATCAAACACGCCTATTGACCAATCAGAGAGCTTGCTCACACCTATGTGTTATAGAATGCAGCTTTTAGCCTGAATGCATGTTCTTCATCCACAGGGATTTTTTTTCTGCTGTGTCAGCCAGACTGGTTTCAGACTTCTTTATCTGCAAAGCGTTAGATTACAACAGCTGAGAAGACTTGCCATTGTGAGAACTGCGCTGCTGTTTTGCTTCCAAATACCTGTATTTTATCTACATACTGGTACTTCACCTGCCCTTCAACCTTGGGTTAAAAACAACTCAAACACAGAGGTAAAAGTTCAAATAATACAGATACATACTATGCCTTATCTGCATGTTACGTTTTGTGGAAATTCCATGTGCTAGCAACCCAGAAATGTTGCGTAAAACTGGTCAACTGGTTATATGTTTTGAAGCACGTATAAGTCCTTCAGGCTTAACCCTGAGGTGTGGTTGTGACACAATTGGAGCTTTTAAAGCAAAACAAACACCTGCAGGCTATGGCTGGCTGTCTTTGCAGAACCCTCACTGTCCCAGGTGTGGTTATGTATTTGCAATCGTGCTCGGTTACTCACATCTCTGTGGCAGCCTCTATGATTACCGCTTCAGGGTAATGTGCGGTCTGTCTTTGCAAACCGAACATTGTAAAACATTAGTCATGCAGCCATTATTGATTGTAACCATAGCAGCAGATTATGTATAATCACACCTGCAGCTGATGTCTTCGAAGCTGAATAACGGAGAAATGTTCAATTTTTTTACTTCAATGTGTAACATGTCACATCAATTCCTCTGCTCTGTTGGGTCCTGCAAGTCCAGCGACGACACATCAAATCATTTCACAATACGTTGCTTTGTCATGTCTCACAGCTGTCACTCAGGGAGAAAGCAGCACGCCAAGATGAGTCAGGAAGGGTGTAACACTGTGGATTAACACCTTCTGTGAACCGGCTGTAAAACAGAAGCTGTGGTTGGTTTGCAGCGGACAGCCTGTTACTGGACTGACACTCTCTCAGGTTCAGGTCAGAGCTCTACGTGTCAACCTGCAATTCGTTGGCATTCTTGTCCATGTGTGCCTGCCTGTGAATCAACACATGGACGCACGTGTGTGTTTGACTGTGTATGTGTTTCCAGCAGGCTCAGTTTGACAACATAATTGCGAAAGCAGCTGAGTTTGGTCCTGGCTGTGTAATTGCCTTCTTCCGCTGACGGTGCCGCAGGTGAATGCTGCGAGCTGCTCCCTCGAGTGCTAGCTAGTTTCCTTCCCCGTTGCGGAAGACAATTTGGAACGAGTTACAGATAATCAGCTGCCCGTGACAATCAAGTCAGGAAAAATGGTTAAGCAACTGTAATAATCATGAGGCGAGCTTGGTCAGATTGGCAAATATTTTCCGAGAGCATGGAGTCATTTCGTATTTTGATAAGGAAGAACTAATTGGAGCCTTTGTGATGTTCCATCTCTCTCTGTTTGAACACCTCAGCCTCTAATCACATTTACTCGTGAAACTCTGATTACCTTGGCTGCTTCATTTGAAAGTATCACCAATCAGATTCATCCAACACTTTTTTCAGACACTGTCCATTACTCCTCAGCTCATCAAATGCACTTGGACGGATGACAGAACTTCCTCTCAGTCACTCAAAAGGTAACTCACATTTACAGTGACAGTCTTTTCAGTCTTGCAGTCAAATGTAACTCCACAACCATTAGCTACACATCTCAGCTACAGGATCTTATTGAGGCCACCAGGATTGCTTTGGCACCTATGTACTTTCTGTCAAAACATAATTGTCACCTTGGCTTGACTTTTCCAGGTGGTTGAATTCATTTTTTGGCCGCAGAACGTGTTTGTTGATGTGTTTGTTTGGATGATTCATGTAAGGTTTAGTCACGGCTGTAAGAGCCACCTCATACAGGTACGCAGACTCTGTGTGTGTGGAAACTCATCTAGTGTGATGAATTATACATGGTGACATGGTGTCTGCCCTCCCATTTGGCCAAAACTATAAATAACAGCCCTGTTAGCCTTCAGCACCAAAGGTCATTTCTCAACTATTGTATATGAACAGAAACTGACTCACATGCATACATACACAGATGCGTTGTCCACAAGCATGGACACCCATCCAAACACCCATAGTCTCACTTAATAATTAGTACATTGTAATAATTGGCCAGTTGCATCAGAAATGGTTGCTTCGTTATCCACTTCACTCCCACTCATGCACAGCAAGACTGTTCTCTGAAAATAACAGTTTAATAGTTTGCAATATGCTTAACAGCAACACCCAGGGAATATGAGGTAAACATAATTGTGCAGTGTTAACAATGCATAACAATAAAATGGAACTAAAGCCAGTGGAAATAGATGTAAAAAAAACAAGCTAAATGCTGACAGCTCGGGTGTTCACATGGAGGCTGTTTCATCATGGCTGAATGAATGACATGCTCTTACCAGTGCAGCTCATCAAGCGTAACCAGCAGCAATTATTGCCTGGCCTGATGCAGCCAATTAACATTCTCCTCATGTTTGGTGTAAGCTCCTCAAACTGTAGATGCTATCTGAAGGAAGAACCGTAGCAAAGCCCCAATTCATTGGGACAACCACTCAAAGAGCATTATAAATAATTAGCTATCCAACAGTATTGGCAAGTCCTGCATTTTCTGCAATAATAATCCAATAACAATATCTTTGAAACTGGCTGTGGGAATTTTCACGCAGCATTTATTTGCCACCTGAATGCCTACTGATGCAATATACTGGAGGATGATAGATTGCAGGGAGTTAATTAGAACAGATCACAAAGGAGGAGAGTTGCCTTGCTACCATTTTGACTCATTTGAAGTCTCTTCCTTCTTTGCATCTACCAGCTATCTTATCTTCCCTTCAGCCCCTCTTGACCCGAACAGCGCCTCTTTCAGTTTCATAGAAACTTTGCTGCTAATCTCCATGACCAAGAAATCTGAAAAGTCATCCAGGTATATCTGTCCATCTGCAGCTTAAGAACGACACTAATCTCACTGTTTGTGGTTTTTACGCCAAAGAAAAAAACTGCATTTCTTTTACAGATTACTGTCAATTCAGAGCAAGAACAGACTGTGAAAACAAGAGATGGCTACATATGTAATTTTGTAAACGGACACCACAATTAAAGATGCTTGTTAGTGTCATGTTCAGTCCACAATACCAAAAAATGTAAAGTAAGAAATTGCAAATTTGTAGTAATACAATACTGTATATATATACAGTGTATATTTGAGCTCTGTTGGCATGTTTGTGTCGTTCTGAGAAAATCCATGCAAGTTCTGGCCAGTTGCTGATGCTATCCACAGTCGCACGAGAGGGTTTTTTAGGCCATCGGAGGCAGATTGTGGTGGAATGCGGTGGAGATTACTGCCTATCTTTCTCTCTGATCAGTTCTTTGCTCAGTGACGACTTCTGTTCTAACCCCTCTCTCACTCAAGTGCAGCCCCCATTACTCCAAGGACCTGGAGCATGAAATAGGCTTGCCAGCATGTGGATGTCAGATTCTGTGATGTTGAAGCAGCGGCTTCTTGATCGACACTGGCTGACTCGAAGGGAGAGAGTGACATGGTCATTTAAATGCCTTTTGATTTGAATAAACATTGACAACCTCGATTTCTTTAGAATTAAGGTTGTAGTTTGTACAGAGAAAGCATCAAACCAAGAAAACCATCTTTGCTGTTTCGAGGTTACAGCTTTACTCTGTTTTATATGATTGTTAATTGAATACATTTACATTTTAAAGCCTATAAATCCATTCAATGCGCTGAAATACTTAAAGCTTTGGTCGTAGATTCAGAGTTGATAGTATCTTCCTCTTTATAATCTTCCACCTTCAAGGCAATAATGAGTTTAAACGAAGCTAAAGACCATGGGGAATGAGGCTTGCCTTAACACTAGTGTGCTCATCAATAAAAGGCAATCCATCCCGTATGTGTTATCCCGATTTCCATTATCTCTTCATCACTGTCTCTGTTAATACAGCATATAACCTGATTTCTGTGATTGAGTGCCCCAAGGCAAGATGTGTTTTTTTTCCGTTCTCATCAGGCGTGACCCTGTCATCTCCTCGGGCGACGCAGAGATATTGTTCTGCTCAAGAGAATTGACTAGCTAATCCAGAGCCAAGCACTTCCAGACAGAGCAGACACTGCTGGCTGCATTCTTCAGAGCTTAGGCGTTACTGCCATCATGAGCCACTGATGAATTTGCTATCAATGTTCCATAAAGATGCGTGTGTACATGTGAGGGAGACAGAGTCAGATCCACAATCTGAACTGTATTAATTACTCCTGCATCTCATTAGAGATGAAAGACTAAGTGCTAGAATAATATTAAATAGCTCAAATCACAGACAGTTAGTTGCAACTACATTTTAGGGAACAAAATCTGTGTTTTTGCATGTTAAAAACTGTTCATGTTTATCGATGAATGCTGACCATTTTTATATTCATTTTTTGAGCAGGACAACAATTCAGGCAACTCTTGGTTTCCATTCATTTCTGTAGGATATACAAATGAATCTGCAAATCCTTCAATTTTGCTTTGTTATCAAATTAAATACAGTTAGCCAGCCTTGTTCATCTTTTTTGGTTGTGTGGTAATGCAAATTAAATGCTAAATGACTTGGGCAAAAAATTGAAAGAGATGTGTTGCTAAAATGGTTAGTTATCATCCTTTCTAAATCATTGTGATGGTACTTTAATAAGGGCAAATCTCCAGACAGTGCAAGTAACAGGCAAAGTGGGTGCGTTTCTATCATTTGTAATGCAGTTTGTCCAGTGAGTTTCTTTGTCCTGAGGACACAAACACATTCCCCTAGGAATGAAAGGTCAGTTAATGGCTGCAAATGGCAAACATTAATCAGGGCCCCATCATGCATTCATTATGTGCAGGGGAGAATGTTTCGCCTGAATGAAACTTTCTTAACATTCTCAGCAATTCTGCTAAAGTGAATAATTCATCAGTTTAAGAGTTGAAACTCTTTAAATATAATGTATTTCTGTGAAAGCATCTATAACACTATTGAGTGCACAGCATGTTCAATACCCCCCTGTGTCAATGTTCTAACATTGTAGAATTTGAAATAAAACTAGAGAATGTATGTGCTTCCTGGGATATAATCATTATGGGAAATGGAACTGTGGCGGAGAGGGTGCATTAGCCTGGAGGCTCTCTTGCATGTAGTTTCCTAACACCGCTGATTCTCATGGATTTAATCGGAGAGTAGCTGGTAAAGTGCTGGCTCTTTGCTCTGCCACACAGACTGTAGAGAGCCAACAGGAAGAGAAGACTAAACCTAAAGACCCCGGCTCAAGATGTCTCTTAGATTAGCATCTGCATATATGGAGTGAAAACAGATTATAACATTATTGCAGGTCTTTATTCTCATCACTGTAAAAGAGCACTCGTAAATAGGTGACCTTTTTCTAATCCCTTGAGTTTACTGTACTACGATTTTGTCCTTGACCCGCTGGAGAGGCTGTAGTACATATGCCGGGCCTGTAAGTGGCGCTGTACTTCCGCCACAAGTGCTTCTTTACAACATTGTCCATTCATTTAAGAAGACCTTATACTCGTACTAATTTCAGGTTCATGTTTGTATTCTGTGCCCTTACATGTTTCCATGCTTTACTGTAAAAAAGCTCTTTTATTTTTCTTATTTTTCTCATACTGCCGAAAAGAGGTGCTGCAGCACGCAGCACCTCTTTTCGCCCTCTGTCTGAAACCTAGTCTGCTCTGATTGGTCAGTTGGCCAGCTCTGTTGTGATTGGTCAACCACTAAGAGATGTCCTGCCCTTAGCCTATCACGCATAATGTATTCAGTGTTTCCCCTAGGATGGAGTCATTGCAGCGGTGCTAAGGCACGTGGGCCCAGCATAATGTGAGCGCGGCTCTTGAGGCCTAGTACCAGGGCCGGTACTAGACAATTTGCTGCCCTAGGCGAGATTTTATATATAAAGAATAAATGAAAAATCTCAACAAAAGACAAATACACTACAAAAACAGAAACTTATTGACATAGGTCATATACCTCAAAATGGCTTCAAATGTATTCAGTATTGCAGTGCTTCTCAAACTTTTTTCAGTAATGTACCCCCTTTGAAACATTTTCTCAGCCGAGTACCCCCTGACCTACCCCGAACATTTTTTATCGAAAAAGCCTATACAAGTAATTCCAATATAGTGATGTTCCCTCAGTGTGTGATGTATTACCTCCTTCATGCATGCATTACAACAAACTAAGGATATTTTCATTTTATGCATGAAAAAAAATAACATAATGAAACAAATTTTAAACAGATTTTTCCAAGGAGTTTTTCAACTGTTTTTCAAAAGTAATATCTGTTTAACAAACCAATGAACAAAATGGTATATTATGCAAAACTATAAAATACAATACACAAATTTGACATGTTTATATGAGGACCCCCTTGGTGGTTCTAGGAATATTTTATATAAAATTGTGTTTTCTATTTAACTTATTGTACTAAGATTATTTTTGTAATCATGCATTACGTACCCCCTGCAGTACCCCCAACGTACCCCCATTCGAGAATCACTGCAGTATTGTATGAACATGTTTTAGTTGGTGGGTGGACGTCACATCCTCTAGGGGGGTCCGGGGGTATGCCCCCCCCCCGGGAAGATTTGTTTTGAACATTTTAAAGTAAAATGCTTCAATCTGGTGCACTTTGAGCACACAATTACTAGAGACCTGATCTAGGGGGTACAACTCTAAAACACCCATATGAAAAAGATCGGTTTACATTTTAATAATCAAATAAGTATGTGAACATAACCAATAACCTACCATAGCCAATAACAAATAAATGTAACTTATTGACCCACTGAGATAACTTAGACACTCAGAGAGTCCTTTACCTCAATGAGCCTCTCAGTCTGACAGGAGAGCTCTCCTCCACCATGGTTGTAGAAACATCTACTTCTTATATCCGTTAGCGCAGCCAGCACCAGATTCTAATAACAACAGTGCCGGTACCGGTGCACCCTATCTCTCTCTCCCTCGCTCTCTCCCACGCTCGCACTTTGGCTGTGAGCTGCGGGCGCCTGATAAGCCAACATCCCCCACTTTCATCACTTGCCATCGATGTCAAAAATCGGCCCTGCCAGTACATACAGTGGTAATGTCTCAAGATTTAGCAAAAATACACCTTTATTGAACATACAGTAACACAAATACTACAAATCCACATAACAAACAATCAAAAACGAAAAAGGGTCGCCACTTATTATTATTTTAATTAAAATGTAACATTTTTCTTTTTGGGTACCAGGCTGGGGCCCCCTAGCAGCGGCGCGCATATTTCAGCAGGGGCGCTGCGCCACTGCTATTTGTATATAGGGGAAACACTGGTATTGGAGCACTTGCCAATTAACGCTTTGGAAGAAAACAAAGGAGTTCAACCAAGGCGAGTATGTGGCAGAGAAACTCCATCTGGCATGAACTTTGTGAATTTGGCTTTTGCAGACCATTTAGATGCACAAAAACCAACACAGTACAGGAAAGGGAAAATGGACAAAAACATAATATGTTCTTCCAATTACTTAAAAAATACATCTTCATGACGAACGTTTTATTTATAGTATAAATATAACGTTCTTCATGAAGATGTATTTTTGAAGGAATCTATTATGCAACATTGTAGCTGGACTTGGTATGCTGTCTCTTTTGTCAAATAGGATATTTTATTGCCGTAATTGAAGCAGGACAAACACATAATGTGTCTTAATCACCAAGTTATAATGAATGTTAAAGTTAGTGTGCCTGCTGTAAAGACTGCATATGTGTGCCCCAGCTATATAGTATCACCCATTATATCAGCCATCACCTGCTCACTGTCAGTTTGGGTCTGTGCTGTATATCTTACTCTGCAAGCTAAACAAGAATTCTGTGGGAACAATAGGACTCTTAATTGATTTTGTCTCCAGTAACAGGCACACATTTAACCCCACCCCGTTTTTCCCTCCAACTCACTCTGAAGAGGGGAGAACCAATCTAAAAATGTCCCCCCTCTAGACACTTACTGTCATTCCCTATCAATGTTCAACCTCCAATCCCATTCCAGCCTAGTCCAATTTCAGCTGCCTCGTGGCTAGTGGACACTCTGACAGATTGCTGGACCTCTTGCAACTTTTTGTTCTAAATCCTGCTGTTTTTTGTAGCAGAGGTGGAACTGGAAAAGGAAAGAACAGTAAAGTCGAGAGAGTTTGTGGGAGACACTGAGAGGGACATGAAGACAGAGAGAGGCTATAATGTGTCACTATGGAATGAGATTTTCTCATTACGATGTGTGCACATTCTTTGTAGATCGAGAAGAAGCTGATTATTCGACAAATATGGATGTTTTAGGATCTAAAATTGTTCACACGCAGTAGGAAGAAATCTTTGTATTTTTTGAAAAAGAGGTATTTTTTCAGCTCAAATGTTTCATTTATTTTTAGCACCATTAAATCCAGGAGACGACAGATTTTATGTCACCAGAGATGTGCTGATATTTTGGAAACATTTTATGACTACCACAGCTGTTACTCAAAGGCTGCGGGATAATTTAGGAAGACAGTTTCAGCCATTGTGCCCAAATCATACAAATAGGAAATGACACTGATCAGATTCATACTTTACTGGTACCAACTGCATGTCAGCTGATGCATGGAGGCTATTATGCAAATGCACACATTTAAGCAGACATTTACATCGGTGGCCGGGGATGGGGATTTTATTTACTGTTTCGATGAATCATAATGACTTCAATTCCTGTTTATGGAATTGGAACGGAATGGAGGCAGATGGAGGGAGGGTCAATGAATGCACATATTTCTACCACAATCAAGTCAGAGAAGAGGATCAGTTGTCATTAGCCCTGGTTCATTCCTGTGGCGTAAGACTTCTGTCGGAGAAACACATTAAGCCCGTAAGAGACTCCCCACTCAAGATGTTGTGTACTTCTGGGTATTGAGTGTATTGTGACACTAGTTTTATTGAAGTGAAAGTTGCAGTACAACACATGTAAGAGTGTTTTTATTCTCTGTATCTATTGTTTCTTTATCTTGTGTATGTTATTAATACAATTGTGAATACCTTCATTTAGCATGTAGCAAGGAAACTTCACTTGAATCTGCCGTACCCTTGGCTTCACAGTTTAGCTTTATATTGGGTTTTAGCTAATGCCTTAGTAACCTTTACTGTTAGTTGATGTTTTGACTTATTGTACTTATGCTGTCATTTGGTAACTGTTCTGAGGGGACATTCTCTAACAATCCATTACACACTACCTGCTCGGCACCACATGACACAGTTAGAGGCTAGCTGCTAAACAGCTATAGAGCAAAGGATTTCCCTCTGGAGTTAGTAGAGACCCCATACAGAGCTCAAAGAGAGTGAATATTTGGCCTGCATATGTTAGATGCTCAGAAATAACTCCAAATGAATGATAGTATTGTCAAATAACTGCTAGATAGATATATGATCAACTTTTTGCAAAAATGTTTGCATTTCAACATGGTGATGGCTAGCGTTGCTAACTGCGCAGACAGTGCAGACAACAGCAACAGTAATGATGGAGAACAAATAGCCTCAACATAAAGAGGAACCAGAGGGTGAGTTTAACGTTTCTGCGACAACCCCACCGATCAGGACGGCATTATCAGCGGTAAAGAGCAGAGGCTATTAGCTAGCCACTAATAGGACTCACATGCACAAGCATCCACTTGTGGTCAGACTGTAAACAAAGCACAGAGAACATCAGGTTGCATCACTTCATCCTCTACTCAGAACGCCATTACTCCACTAAATCTTTAAACAGCAAATCGTTTCTACATCAATTCCCTAAATGCTGTATATATAACTTTTAAATATTCAACTATATACTATACTATATACTTTGTGAGGTAGCTGTCAGTCAGGAGCAGAGAATATGCTAGGGGAACAGGTGGTGCTGAAGGCCGAGCTAACAGCAGAGAGTCAGCAAACATCCAACCCTGAAACATCCTCTCATCCCTACGAGTACCGAGGTAGTGATGGCAACACAGTCACTAGCACACACTGCAAACTCAAACACAAACTCACTGTGTGCTCACAGCCTTACACACTTGACAGAAAAGTCTCTTTTTTGAATTTGTCTTTTCTTTTTTCTGTTTGGGAAGAGAAATAATTAAAGCCAGAAGGTTGTTTGCTGACAGTGAGGAGGAGTGCAGCTAAAACAGCAGCCTTGGTTGAGGCGTGTAACATTTAAACGTGGGTTCTGTGGTGAAATGATTTAATGAATAACAAATACAAAAAACGATTCATATTATTTTCCTTCCAGGGTAACATTCTTTTTTACATTTCAAGAGCTGGCTGTGGCTTAGGAGGAATAGCGGGTCGTCGTTTAATCTCAATGTTGACGGTTTGATTCCTGACTCTGCATATGTCCTTAAGCAAGATGCTAAACCTCAAGTTTAACCCCATGCAGGCAGTATGACACCATCAGTGTGTGTGTGAATTACATTATTAACACATGATTGCTGCTGTTTTAAAAAGTGCACAGTATTTAATACAATTATTACACTTTTCAACAGTTAATTTACACAATATTAAAACAAAGGAAATGTAAAAACACAAAAATGAACAAAGATAATTCAATTATTTGCATTTTCATAAAGGTGCTGATTTGTGAGGGTCCCACAAACGTTGGCAGGGACCCTGCATGGGAATGAGCTGCACGGAGTCCGGAGGGGAGATTACTCTTATCAGGAAGCTCCCTCTCTGACTGTCATTTGTAATGCAGAGCTTATAGCGCATGCTTCTCGCCAACCTTCAGGAGATGCAGACATTGAAAAATAGGTGGCTGTCTGGGTCCCCTCTACCTCCCCCCCACCCTCTGACTGTCTTATCTAGAGAGCTCCAGCACAGTGCTCACCTGCTCAAAGCTGGAAAAGACAATAACATATCTGTTTCCACCTCACACACTCTGCTAATAACTACTGAGACAGGACATCTTGCATTTGCATCATAGCTGGTGAGGGTCCTTTTGCCGGTTGAGTGTACAGCCGGCAAAAGGTTTTCATTGTATACCACCGAGGTAGTCTTATTCAGTGTTAGTATCCCTTTTAGGGCAAACAATCTAAATCTACCCCATACTTAGCCGTACTTTGTGCCTGCTTACTGTTGAATTCGGGCGGCTGTGGCTCAGTGGGTAGAGTGCTGGACTTCGAATCAGGGAGTAGCAAGTTCGAGTCCCACTGCAGTCAGCATGTCGTTGTGTCCCTGGGCAAGACACTTCACCCCAAATTGTTCCTGTGGGGATTGTCCACAGTATTTTCAAGAAGTCGCTTTGGATAAAAGCGTCTAACAAATTACATGTAATGTTGAGTCTTCAAGAAGGGCTGATAATTGTTATATCTTTCACCCCTTATGTTATCCATGATTTTTTATGTGGTGCTATAACATATGTCAATAGATGAAGTACACATTGCACTTAGTAATAATTTAACAATTTGATTACATCTATTGAAGCTCTTATGCTCTCCTGTGTCTAAAAAACTAATGCAATCAAAAGATTATTTGCACGGCATGTAACTCAATAAGGCAAAGACAAGATTCTGATGTATTAGACTTTGAATACACATTTTTTTCAAATTACATTAAAACCACACATTTAAAGTACATGATTATTTAAAGTTGTGCAATGTGCCACTGTGATAAATGTAAACAGCAAGAAGTCTAAAATTAGAGATTAGCAGATTGCAATAACAACAGAAGTTCTCTTTCTACGTTGCAGCGGAAATACATTTTTATGTAATTATTTTCTGTTCATTATCTATCCTCCTACATTGATCAAACTCACAGCTGGCTAACATATTTTGATGGGGAAGTTGAGACTAATAGAATTTACTGTGGGAGGTTTAAAATCAATATCTCTATTTTTTACATCCGAAGATTTGTACTAGTGCAATTCTTCAAACATATGCGGCCACCAAATAAGCTGCTTGATTCCATAAGGGAGTGTGTGTCATACAAACCATTTTATTAAACAGTATTAAGGGGTTGGCTATAAAAGAGGAAACGGATCCTTGTCATTTATCTATGACTATGCACAATCAATACATGCAAACTTAATGACTAAGTAATCAAATGGAGTCTGTGTCTGTTATAGGATTTTTAAACACCAATGAACTGTACAGCAGGGGCCAGCTCTTTGCCTTGCCAATAAGGCTGTTTCTGCTTGAGCTGCTCCGTAAAATGTGGTTCTATTATCAGCTCCATTAGGTATATTTCTGTGTAATGACACTCCACCCGCCAACAATTTTCTCTCGACCCTTGTCCTAATAACCCCTTTTACATTTCATTTTTTTAGCGGGCAGCTCTTATTCTCAACCACTTACATTCAGTCAGTGAACACAAATGAAAGGACTCCAGAGCCCTGGGAAGCACGTCGCACAACTAGTGAAATGGTTTGTTTTAGTTTCAGGGGAGCAAAGGTGCGAGCTAAAGTAATCCATGTGGTGCTCAAAATGCATCCGAGCAAGGCTAGATACACCACATATCCTCCGTTATAGTTTGTTGTCACAGTTTGGTGTTGAACCGCCTCTGCTGTCCTGATGTAACATATCCTTCACATCTGTGGGTGCTGGAGGGGAAGATTGGAGAGGAGCACATCTGCTGTAAGAGGAGTGGAGAATGAACTGTTAGTGTCATGGCCGGACCACAGGATCAAAGATGAATGCGCCATTCACAAAGGTGACAGTCAACAATAAATGTGTCACCGGTGACACATTCAGGGAGTTCACAGAAAATACTGTCTTTGTGAAGCTCATAATGTTCTCTTCAGGTGAACTATTTTAAGTCCTTGTTTGTAGTGTTGTTATCATGGAGAGCATTGCATTGTTAGGTATTCTCCATCTGCAATTTGTCTGGAAAAAAATAGTAGAACTCCTCCAATTTTGTGACACTAAAGCAGTGGTTCCCAAACGGTGTGCCGCAGCACACTGGTGTGCCGTGAGGCAAGTCCGGGTGTGCCGTGGGATTTTGTGACAACCATACGTTATTATTGCGATAAACAACTACACAACAAATAATTATTTTTTAATTTACTATATCAGTACTTTGTAGGTTTATATGTACGTAATCTGCGCGACTTGTGCGTCCACATCTCCACGTGCAGTGCTGCATAAACATGGCTGAGTCAGCGATAACTTTCGAGGGGTGGAGGTATGCCCATTATTTTGAGTTCGTCCCATAGACTGTAGGTGTAGGTTCGTCCGAAGAATAGACAGGAATGTGACGGTGAGGTGCAAACTGTGTCCAGGCCAGAAGCTGTTATCCACTGCTGTAAACACCACGTCAAACCTCAACAAACACCTGCAAAGAACACATGCTAAGTTGAAGCTATCGCACACGCTATTTGTTGTTTGTTTATATCACGTAGTCTGTTCTTCTTCTCTGTCTTCCGGTTGTTGCCTGTTTTGAATGACAAATACACACTACCGCCGCCTGCTGGTAAGGAAAGTTATTGCCACTCACGCATGCGCAGTTCGTACGTGCTCGGCGAGTAAAGTAACGAGTAAAGTAACGAGTTACTTTATGTAGATAGTAACGAAGTAGTGTAATATATTACTTTTTTTAAAGTAATATGTAATATATTAAAACAATTTAGTAACGACCCCATCTCTGGAGTTGGTGTTCTCTACTCTGATTTACATGAAAAACAACAGGAGGTCACGGCTCTCTGTTGAACAGGACTTGCGAGTGGCCCTCTCCTCAGTGCAACCAAGGATTAAAAAATTCTGCGCGCCCCGACAGGCACATGTATCTCACTAATTTGTAAGTCTGCAAAAATATTTACAATAGCACATGTTTCAATGCTGATTGCTGAAATGTTACATTTATAATTTGTAGTTCAGGACCATGGACAATGCAGCTTCCTTGCATTGACAGTTCTCTGTGCTGAATTTCTTCTGAGTTTCCTTTGCCTCATTTTTTATTTTGTGACCTGTCTGGTTTAAATGAGTGTGTTGCTGCTTTGATGAAGCCTAATTTGATAAAGTTTAATTAATTTCTGAAATATTTCGTTAATAAATAATGTAATATAGTTGTCTTTGTCACATTTTATTTGGCATTAGTAAATAATTATGCACATTTACAGATATTTTACATGATATGAGTGATAACACCTGTTATAAGGGCTATTTTGCACAATAGGTGTGCCTTGAGATTTTTACTTGTCCTTTGGTGTGCCTTGGGCACAAAAAGTTTGGGAACCACTGCACTAAAGGATAAACTGTAGCAAAAAGATGGCCTGCTGTACCTACGTAAGAAGAAATGGTTGCAGTTTATACAAAGATGTTCTTAGTTTACTGTCCTCTTTGAGATATAAAATAACACAACTTTACAAAGGAGTATTTTTCGCATATTCAGTCTCCTTTTCTCAGTTCTCCCATTCATCTATGATTGATTTTATTTTTGCAAACAGTAATATGGTGCTGGCTATGTGAGTATGAAGTGTGATTTATGCGAGGCACTTGATAGTGGAGCCATACAAGATGGGGCTGAGCAGGTTTCCTCTCTCCATCCCCCCAACACTCTGCCCTGAGGATCCATGAAATAGTGCAGAAAGATTGAACTTATGCTTATATAAATTACTCTCTGTATGCCCCACCAAGACAAGCACATTTAAAAAAAGAGACATGTTTGCCCTATTCTGCTCATTTTCAGCTTCATGTATAGTGTATATGAGAGAAACACTATGGATTTGAACCTTTACAGACCACGGAAACCTATATAACAAAGGTAAAAGGAAAACCTCAAAAAGCAAAATAGGGCCCCTTTAATGTGGCACATTTGTCTCCAAGTGAAGTCCTCGCTGGACTTCCAGTGAGTCAAATTATGATTAAACAACTGTTTCTCTTTGCTGCTGTTTTCATCTTAGTGTTGCTTCTTTAACAGCACTAAATATTTAAAGGTCACACGTCTCTCCTTTTCTCACAATTCCCTCCAACAGGTTCAACAGGCATCACTGTCGATACATTTCATTATAACATCAATGGCTTGTCTCTTCTCATCTCTTGGACCCCGCCCACCCCTTTGATGCTTATTACCCAGAGTAATTTGACACTGCAGTTATTTCAATTTCAAATAAAACCCATGACCTCCTACAGTATGGTGATGTTAAATCGATTTTACATTTCACGCAATAACCATCTCCGCAGTGGCATAGCTTTTTAAAAGGAAACACACCTCTGAGATTGACTTTTAGTATTAATGTGACCTTTCCCTAGCTACTGGAGTTACATTTTCTGGGCTTAAAAACTGTTAAGCCTGTCAGAATCAAATCAAAAAGCCACACTTGCTTTTAATCAGAATATCTTGGGCAGTGTTTTGATTTTTGCTCAAGCTCCATTTTGTTTCTGTGTGTGTTGTAGTCCTGCTGCGCGAGGAGGTGGCCCAGCTCCAGGAGGAGGTGCACCTGCTGCGGCAGATGAAGGACATGTTGAGTAAGGACCTGGAGGAGACCCAGGGGAGCTGCTCCGCCGACGTGCTCTCCGCCACCGAGCTCCGCGTGCAGCTGGCCCAGAAGGAGCAGGAGCTGGACCGGGCCAAGGAGGCTCTGCAAGGTAGCGTCCTTGTACGAGAAACTGTGTGTGTTACTGTAAAACATCATTACTGTCATATTGACAATGATGCTGCAAGACATAGAAGGCCAAGATAATAACATGGTCAGTTTAATTTAAAGGTCTCCTATCATGCAAAATGCACTTTTTGATGTCTTTTATACATGAATATGTGTCCCCGGTGTGTCAGGGGACTCACAAAGTGTCAGAAAACAAAACCCTCTCTCTTTTCCTCCATACCCAAATCTCTAAAAACGGGGGTACAATGGAGCCGATCCAGATTTGCGTCGGTTAGGACGTAATATTGGAAATGTGGACTGGCTTTACACCCACGGCACTATCAGAAACGTCACTATCGGAAACAATGTGCGACGTGTTTTGGAAGTAATAATAATAATAATAAATGTTATTTCTATAGCGCTTTTCTTGAACCCAAAGACGCTTAGTATGGTCTTTGTTTACATTAGCAAGCATTGTGAACACTCAGAGCTAAGCTGTACTGGAGAGAGTATGTTCCCTTTTCGCCCCCTTTTTTTCCTAAATATTCCTTTCAGCCATAACAAGCAGAATAAACGTACCCTTTGATTATTCCCAACATCTGGAAGCCATTTCCTTACAAGAAAAGTTATCCAAACTGGTAGAGGCTGAGTTTATTTTATTTGTCAGGGGCATTTCATATTAAACAACAAAGAAAGAGAAATAGTTAAATGAGCTCCGTTGTCCCACATGTCAAAATGGCACCTTAAAACAGAATCAAACATCATTAGTAACGTGCAAAAAAGCTTAGAAATAAACACACATAAGGAAGTTCAGTACACCTACACACAAAGGAGTTATACAACAGCAAAACAATCGGGTTTTTTGTTCACAATGAGAAAGAACAATTGATATCCGCCTACTGAGCATTTGAACATTGTGTACATTTAAAAAGCCCTAATTTGATGAACACAACTAAAGTAGTAGTGTGAGTGGGTGTGCCCTTTTGGGTGAAATTGTGAAAATTGGAAGTATGCAAAGCAGAGTGATGTTGCAGCAATCGGCTGAATCCATTTTGTCATCATTCTGCTCCCAGCTGCTTCAGGGTTTTTTCCACTCGCTGAGTTTTGCTCCATAGGGCTTGAAACCCATGCATTTGTTAGCATAATGTTAACATGAGTGTCTATAACAGTATTTTTAATGCTGCCCATTAGCTGCATTTTGGTCCATTAGCATGTTTGCCGCTTGAGAGATGGTGTGCTTTCTTTGGTTGAGAGAGGACATGCACTCTTTTTAAAACAAGCTGCTTCACCCTGCAGGCACATCACGCTGCTGTGTTCCCACTCTGCCCACCCACTTTGATGTCGCACATACATGCACTGTACTCTGGCTTTAAAGATGACGGAACATGTGATTAAAACATCTAAATGTTAACATGTCTGTATGAGCTGCACTGAAACCTTTCTGCTCAATGTTTTATCCCTCATTATGTCTTTCTTTTTTATAGAATTATAGAGCTGTACACTGCACACAAAGACTTTATTTAGATTTCACAATTAAAAAGACTTGGACTTCAATGCTGTATTGCTCTGTCTAGAGATTTGATTTAAAAGACAAATATTCAAGGCTCATGTTATGATCTGGTAAATGATTGAGCAATAGGAAATGTTCAGGACATTAATATGACATTGCAGCACACCTTGAATATGTAATTATTGAATCAATACATTGAATATAATAATACTTTGGGAAAAAAACTGTTCGATGATTTTAAAGGCAAATGTTGTTTATAGACTTGAAGGTCCCATGTCATGCTTTTCCGGTTATTACCCGTCCCCTTGTGTGTTATGAAGGTTTTTATGCATGTAAACGGTCTGCAGAGTCAAAACCCTCAAAGTACACCCTGTAGCGAGATGGGGGTGCCGCAGCCCCCTCAGCACCACCCCCTTCCCGCGTCCATTCGCGATGTCTCGCAGATCCCACGCAGCAAGCATGAACCCAGCTCACACTATCCGCTCCTCGCAGCAGCGAGCCGAGCAACGTCCCCCCAACACGGCACCCAGACCCCACGCAGCATTCTCATCTGTTTGTCATTACTGGTGTCATTTTCTGGTTGCTAACAAATGCCATTGTAACACATAATCACTGATGTTCCGCTGTAACGGTGGTGGACTCATCAGAACAGAGTGGGAGAGCTGACCAATCAGAGCACAGTGGGCTCATAGGGAGGGGGGGGGGGGGGCAGGAGCTCCAACAAGCTGTTTAGGACAGAGAGTGACTACACATACTATACAGAGATGCTGTTTGAGAAATCAATGTGACTTTGGAAAATTGCACAATATAAATCTATTCTAGTAGACCTCAACAATGGAATTATGATCAGTAGAAATGGCCGTGACATGGGACCTTTAAAGACTTGAGAGCTCACTTGAACTTGCCACAAAATGATTTAAAACAGCTCTGTGAATTACTTTTGTTTTCACCTGCTGCCTTTCTCAAGTACAACACTTGTGCTTTTTCTAAGAATAAGGTGTGAAATATGGATGCTTTATTCTACATTTGTATTAACAGTTTCCTTAAAGAAGAAAATGTGTTGTTTGAATTGCTATGAAAGATTTGTTCGAATACTGGTTCATTATAGAAAAATATCAAAAACAGAGCATTCTCTGATGAATTAAAAATGTTTCACACTGTAAACAACTAATAAACAAAGTATTTCTGTTAATCTTTTATGCATGACTGTATGCAAATAGGGAATACATAGAGGCTGGCACAGGGTAAAGTAATGAACAAGTTGTGCACTGCACTGTGTGTTGCCGGGCATCAAGCACAGATGTCATCAGCGTGGCAGTGAATCTCTCTTTTCAAAGAAAAAGGGCCAATGGAACGAGGCAGAGCACAAAACCCGCGTTCGCTCACAGACGAACACACGACATGCTGTCAGGGGATTCTGTTGCTGCAACATTTCACTTGACACGTGCAGCCCACGCTTTTTTGAAGAATGGAATAAAAACAAAACGGATGGGGGCGAAGTAGAATAGAGCAACACATCAAATAAATACTTATCTGTTTTTGGTTGTCTAAACAGAGAGCCTCATGCAGTCGATTGTGTCTCAGGCTCGGTAATGAAGGCCAAAGCCTGCAGAGCCCAGCAGGACTGACAGATATCGGCGGCTAATGAAAGCTCTATACTGAAAGACTTCGGTGGGCTTAGAGGGCCAGAAACGATAAGCAGGATGGATCTCTTCTGCAATTAAGATGTGGGGGGGGGGTAAATGAAATTTGCTGTTGACATATTGAAGTTTTGTTGGAATTGATTCAGAGAGGCAGATTAAAGCTCTGTAGGTTTTCTTGTTTCTTTTCTTGCTCTGAAAGCGAATTTATATACATGAGAAAATGTTGGCCTTAAAGTGACCTGCTGAAATATTTGCATTCAGTGCTGAAAGCAGTAAGATTTCTGAATTATTGATACTTTATATTGTTATTTTCCACACGACTAGGCCCGTAAAAGCAATATTACATTACATGTCGCTTTTATCCAAAGCGACTTACATACTCAATACTGTGGGCAATCCCCACAGGAGCCATTTTGGGGTGAAGTGTCTTGCCCAGGGACACAACGACATGCTGACTGCAGTGGGGTTTGAACCTGCGACCCCCTGATCACAACACCAAGGCTCTATCCACTGCGCCACACGCCTCCTCCAATAGCAGGTTCTAAGCTCTTTTGTTAGTCCACGGTTGTCACTCGATCCTCATTCACTGACACTGTGGCTCGATCAAGGATACTGTTTTTTAAGACAGCTACGAAAAGCCAGAAACAGTTTTAGCTAGTTATTTTGTGCTTTGATTGCATTTGGTGGTTAGCATCCAGGGAATTTTGGCTTTGTCCACAACAATATTTACAGTTACTGTGAGCTGAGAGTGGAATCACATCTGTCATCCCGTTTTCTTGTTTGTGTTTTCCCGCTTCTTCCACCAAACACATTCATGCTCTGTGTTGCGGACTCTTGCTGGCTTCAGTACTGCAGACTGACAGCATATTGTGTATAATGTTATGTTGATGATCTTTGAGTATTTTTGCTCTTTGGAGGTGTTTTGTGTTTCTTTGTGGTCATTTTGAGTATCCTTCAAGGTTCAAGGTTCTGTATTTTGTCACACGAACATAGCTACAGCAAACGTAATGTATGGTACATGTATTTATTGAGTGATATTAGGTAGGTGAACTCCAGAGAGGAGTATTTACACTCTTTTCATGCGAGCCATGAGAGACGATGAAAAGAAAATCAGGCAATGGCTAAATGTTTTATGAAAAGCAAAAATCATCAGGAATCAAGGACATTTAATTCTGGAAGCAGAACAATACTGGCTAGTAATCCCTTTTCTTAATTGTACAGGATGTTAGTACCATGATAAAAAATGTTAGGGCTATTTTAGAGTAGATGTTTAACACAGTTGCCAGCATGTTTCGAGTGTAGAACTCTTGACATCTGTCCCTGTGAAACAGCTGCTAAAGGTCATTCTCATCCAGCCACGGCTAAACGCAGGAGTGTTTGTAACTATTTTGAACGACCACATTCAAGGACAGGGCGAAAAGTCTGCCCTCATACCAAACAGAGAGGCGCAGTGACCGTGCAAAGAGGAATGACAGCAAACACTTGCATTCCTTCCTCAAAGGCATTCATGGTGTTGACTGATGGAAGCAGTGGTGTTAATAATGAGAGAGAGATTGAAAGAAAAGTTGAATCCCTGTATGACTTGGTACATTTACAGTATGACACTTTGCTGTTTGCAGATTCAATTGGTTTTGATTGTCTCTTTCAAAATAGTCGCTTTCTTTCCAATGTTCTTTAAGACAGGGTTTCTGTTGAGGATCGGAAACATTTGATACCTTCAATGTTGATTTTTTCTTTCACCAATTCAAAGATGCATTCAAGATCCAATTCATATTACTATTAGACATACTATAACAGGACATTTTGTTCTCCTTACGATATAAAATCACTATATTTGGCAGTAAATAACAAAGGATTGGCTCCTGAGGGCGGGTTTGTTCACAGGTCCTAGCTCAAGTTTGGTTTACTGCATCACTCTAATAACATGTTGTGTTTGAAGCGTTAACATAGACGAAGAAAAGTTGTTAATAGTTTTGGTTTTCAAGTGTAGAAAAATCCAGCCAAATGCTCTAGAGAATACTTCATTACCTTCAGCGCTTTACACATGCTGCCAATTGATTAGAGGCGAGATGTCGACGCTGTTTGATTCCCTCAGTATTTACAAGGCCGGCATATTGTGAGCATCCCACCAGATGCTCTTGTGGAGTGTTTTTCTCGAAGAATGAGAGTGATGTGTGGAGAACTTAAGTGCCCTGGGGGTTTTTATTGAAGTGATACAAACAGTTTTTGTGAAGCTCTGTGTAGTTTTTATTTATTTATTTTCTGCTTTGGATGAAAAAGCATAAGGCTGGAGCCATGAAAAAGTAGAGTGGATTATATGCATCATCCCCTCTATTTACTCTCTGCCTCTTTAGATAATACCTGTTTACTTTGGGAATAGTTCTCAGAAGCCATTCTTACCGTGGTGTGGATGGTTCATGTTTACATTTCAGATGTTGTTGTGCCTGTAAATTCAAAGAGGTGAATAAAGAGTGGAATATTTTTCACTCTTTCATTTCCTCCCTCGCTGTATCTTCTTGTGTCTCTGCCTTTGTTTGATGGGATGCCCACGTCGTTTCGATGTTAAGGCCTGAGCTCACTCCCACTGTATGCCAGACATTAGATGGTGAGCACTATAATTGTAACGTGTAATTGCCAACCTCTCTCAATTGCAGGTTTTGTTATGATGCCCATGTGCAACCAAGCAGAAGCTCTTGGGTTGGATTGGGTGCCCATAGGGAGAGAAGACTGACATTATCATAACAATATCCATAGCCTAAAGTGAAGGAACATGGAGGAGACAAACATATTTTGACAACAATTGGCTGATGAAGTAAGGTGTTTAAACTCAACTCCTATTTGGAGTTTTTCATTAAAGTTGAGTCCAATGAATTATTGGTATGTATAGCTAACCCTGGATGCTGTTTTTAATGAGCTATTTCCTCTTTGGCTAACTGCTATCATCGAGGGCCACGCAGTCAATCCAAAGCTTAAATGAAACAGCTATGTATCATCAAAGCACAGTCTGCCTGCTGTGTCATTTCACGCTACACCGTACTCACAAAGCTACTCTGTCTTTGACTACAAGGCCTCTTCCTTCACTCGCCGTTTAACAGCAACACACACACACACACACTCAAATCTCATCAGGCTCCTTAACCTGATTACATTCAAGTAATTGCAAACATTTTAATGATGTTTTTTTTTAACAAATTAAGAAATGTTATAGGAAATGTAATTTTCTAAAACTGGAAATAAATCATTTTAAAGAGCCTGTGACACCATCCCAACAACTGTTGTGCAATGAAATATTGGGCTACTAGTAATCTCGAACCGTCAGTTTAAAAAAGAAAAAGCGATACCGTTCCGTTAAATATCAATAATTTTGAACATCGCGGGAAATTCCTTCGACTCATTTTGAAGTTTTGGGGGAAGCCGGAAGTGACGTCAATGCGGGAACGCTTCACTGTGCGGCGAGAGAGCCAAACACGGACAAAGTGTGTTGTGTCATGCGTAGAAATGGTGAATTACTGAGTTTAGGCACGTTAATAACGTTTTAATGAAGTTGACTACAGTATATTCATATTCGTCAGTGCTTTCATGTCAATTCGGCGATATAAACATAAATGATCGTGGTGAAGATGATGATTACATTAGGATTAAAAATCGGTAGTGAGAGCTGCTGAATTTCCTCCCGTAGGATGTGATATAAAAACAAATCGATTATTTTTGTAGTTGTAAACTCAAGTGGATGAAACTACATTTATTAGTGCTTTCATGTCAATGCGGCGAACATATGATACATTAAATGATCGTGAGGATGATGATTAAAAATCGTTTGTTTGAGCCGGTCTGCATTTCCTGATGAGAAAACAAACCGATGCTTTTTGTAGTTGTAGTACACCAACATGGATTAAACGTGTGGTTTTTTTACCACAATGTTGGGGAAATTAATGGATAAAATACACGGATTATTATTATTATTATTATTCCCACTCCGATCGGGACACTAGGTCCACCGTTTCCCCACAGCGAGGCTCCCCCCGTTGACAGTTTACGTGGGCTGGGTGCAGTGGCGGACTGGCCATCGGGACGAATCCCGATGGGCCGGTACCGAAGTGGGCCGGTCGGATAAGTAACTAGCACATCCCCCATAGGCGGCGCGTGAGGCTCAGGTTTGAGAAGGCTAAATGACTTATTTTACCTGACGCTGTCCGCCTCCGGCGTCTATAGAAAAGAGATCAACTCAGTGTGCGGAGTTTAAATCTCTCAAGTCATATTACAGGATAAAGGAAATACAGTTTAAACTGCCGTATGCAGAGAAGACGCCGACGTGTCGCACTTATCATTCATATCACATCATCAATCAGATCATCGATAATATAATATCACAATATATCATATATTTCCTTATCTGAGTCAGCTTCTCCAGCCTCATCTGGCCGTGCAACACTCACAGTGTCACAGACTGGATGCAGAAGTATTATTTAACACATTATGTTGACGAAACACTCGAGACAAATGTAATTAAAGTCAGATCCACTCGTGTCTTAGACGTGAACGCGCTCTCAGCTGGAGAGAGAAACCCTGGCTTGATTTACCGAGTTGATAACCAGCGTCGTAGGACCGCTTAGCGAGATCTCGTTTGTTAGTTTGTTGTTGTTAGTTTGTTTGCTACTCAAACATATCCAGGGTCTGTTGAACTGGCTTCGTAGTACAGGGCACAGGTGGCTAGCAGCGCTAAGGTCAAAGACACAGACATTATACATTATATTTGTATTTTACCAGGATGCAGTGACACAAATATTTACATATTTACATTTGCTATCTACATCCCCCGCTCCCCCCGTTGACAATTTACTAGCGGTACCGAAGAGGGCCGGTCGAGAGTCCCGGGATGATTTTTAGTCCCATTCCACCACTGGCTACATGACCATATGATCGCCCATATTGACGCACCTAATCCCTAAACTTCTAACAGATACAACATAAACCGATCCTTCAGCCTCATATGAGCTCTCAGACACGTTCAACATTAACCTGTCATCGCTGTCTGAGCTTGCTGCTGTGTGCGCTGTCGTGCGTTTACATGCAGAAGCTGGGATCCTGAACGGTGCAGCTGGAGCGCTGTGCCCGCAATGACGTCACCCATCATTTGGCGGGACTTGAAGAATCCCCGAGAAGATCCAGAAAATGGTCAACATTGAAGGCAGATTAATGGTTATCAAAGTACAAATATCCAAAATCAGTTCAGTAACGGTTTTCAAGGGGACAATATTTACTCAAATTGATGGGTTTGGATGATGGGGGAAAACCGTGTCACAGGCTCTTTAAGCTGATTCCTTAATCCATTACAACATTATAATAGCAAGTGACGAGGGTTTTCTTTATTCCATTTGCACTTAATTCTTTCAAACATGGATGGATTTGTATCACAGACACCCCCTGGTTATTTATAAGAGATACTGTGCCAGTGTTGTTCTATCAGCTGACCCTCTTTTTGTGACATAACAACTGAACCTGAGCTGTGACTGTGATGGACACTAAGACATGTTTCAGGTGTCCGATATGTGTGTACCTGCCCAAGGACTGCCGATGGAAATGAGCTTGAATCTGGCATATAGCATCTTGAATGTCTTTTATACACACGTTCCTTGTTCAATAAAGACATACTAATAATAATAGTCTCTCTAAAGATTACAGTGCCAGTCAATGTTGTTTTGGATGCAGTGAAGACAGAGAGGTGAGTAATGAGGTCCTGGTGTGGGATCAAAGTGTGATTCTCCCCATGATTCCCTAGTGTGTCAGATCTGCTGCCTTAATAGCTTGTGTACCCACTAATTCACACTCACATACACACACTTAAATCACCCATTAGTAGGCAGCGTTTGGTGTATTTTTAATGGCTAGCTTCTAGGTTGTGCATACACTACAATAACAAGGGTCAAATGTCATCGCTGGTTTGTAGGATCGTGATGAAACATGAATTAACGTGTTTGAATGTCACCATGACTGCAAAGGAGTGGGATGCAGTAGTAACACGACCTGCATACATTACGGACTGTTACATAGCACCAATGCACATATCAACCTCAAACAGAGAGTGTGTTCTTACGGAGAAAGAAGAGGAGATGAGCACTGCGCAGCTCTGAGGCTCCCACTTCATTATTCAGCTGGCAGATTTAAAATCCCAAACCGTGAACAATGGACTCCCTCCAATGAGCCGATGTCTCTTTTGTTCTCTTCCCCAAATAATTATGTTAAGAGCCGACTAAAAGCCTGTCCCTTCTCTTTAGGACTGAAGTTATATGGAGTAGTGTCAGTGTGAAGTGGTTTCATTCATTAATGTGAAGAACATCATTTTCTCAGTGGGGGTTGATAAGTGGTCTATCTTTTCTATCCGGTTTGTTGATGCAAGCCACCTGAACTTGGATTACTATCACACAATATGTAATGTATTGAAATATATAAAGATGACATACGCCAAGGTGGACTTACATTCCCCTAAAAGAAAGGGAATTGTATGCCAACCCTTTATTTACCCATATTCTTTAGTAAGTGACTGAAGTGAAAACTTGATTATTGGAGCGAGTTGGAAAAGGAAAGTCGGGAAATGTTATTCAGCTCAAATCAGGGCTGTGATCTTGTTATATTTGCAGCATAATAGATAGGGCACACCAGATAATAAGGGCTGCTATTTAACAAGAGAGAAGCAGTGAGTGGGATGTGAAAAGCGTTCCACAGAGATGGCTATGAACCGCAGCCACCTCGTTGGCTGAGTTTGATTTAGTGTTCTACAATCAAGAGATATCAGGAAGTATTTTCCTGCTGAATAACATTTGACACTTGATTATCCCCAGAATTACCAACAGAGTATTCTTCCTCATAACATGTATTATATTCATAACATGTATTATATTCATGTAAGTGAAAGTCAATCCTTCTAGTATCCAACATGACCCCCTGTATGTGTGAAAGGTAACGGACAGCAGCAGATGTTGTTAGCTTTTATTCACGTCACTTAAAAAAGAGGTTCCTTTGGGGACATGTTTTCACAGCAGGTATAGCAACACATCTCCTCCTGCAGTATAGGAAGCAGACGGACACAATAAACACTCACAAAAATCTCACCATCTTCCGCCATGTATTTATTCAAGAGAAGAGTTTTGAGAACATTTGGAGAAGCACACTTATTTGCCCCCTTACTTGGAGTAAGATGAATGAATGATACCTTTTTAAGTCTGCATACGCTAAATACTGTATGAAGCCTGAAGCAGCTGGGTAGCTTAGCTTAGCATATTGACTGGAAACAGAGGAAACCGGCTGGCATGACTCTATCTGAAGCACATCTAAAGCTAATTTATTAACAGGGTTTTATCTCGTTTGTTCAATCTGTACAAACACTTGTTTTAAAGTGGCTTGTTGTGAGTGACTGTTTCTTGGCTTGAGAAAAATGTGTGAAGAGGCCAGGCACCAAGCAGAGAAAAAATAGTTTTACAGAATATTAAACTACTCCTTTTAATAAAAACAATATCAAAACGTGGCTCCCGTCAGTGGTAACTCTCAGAGGACTCCAGTGTAGTAACTAATGAGTTGGCCCACTAGTTGCAGGTAATCTAAGCCCTCCAGCGGCAGAGAAGAGGCTTTTAGCCCACTGCAGTCGTAGCTGCTCACATTAAACTACTTTAAGCACAAGGGCTTTGGTAGCAAAAGAGGTTTCCTGTTGTGAGCTAAAAAACACTTATGCATGTTTTTAGAGAATGTGTCAGGAGAGCAGGCAAGTCGTTTTGCTTTCAACATTGAGCAGTGAGAACAGGGGGTTGGACTTTGGATGGCAAATGTTTGTTTCCCATGAGGCTGCTCTTCTGTTGCTTTTAGTGGATGTTCATGCCTTTTTGCACAAAGACACCCATTGATGCATATTGTAAACGATTAGGAAACTAGATTTGATTGTAAAGAAATACCTGAAATACACATAATTTATTCCTGCAGTGCATGGAAGGACAGAAAATAAGTGCCTGCATGAATATCACTTCTCCATGAAAAGACTATTAAAGTGAAGCGTCTTCCTCTCCATGTCCTCCTCCTCCTCCTCCTCCTCCTCCTCCTCCTCCTCCTCCTCCTCCTCCTCCTCCTCCTCCTCCTCCTCCAGCTCCACGCACATTAGCTTCAGCTCTGTATGGTTTCCCAGGTGGTTCCTTCTTTTCATGGTAATAATTGTTGGAAGCTTTGACCGAGCCACCGGGTATGTTAGTTATTAATATGGCTGTCAGCAGGAGGAGACATGCTCGTGCTTCCCCATCTCACCTACATTGTTAAGCGTAAAGAAATTGCAATGAGGCCCAAGGTCTGTCTTAGTTCATTAAAAGTCTTCACACACTAGTTATAAATTATTAGTACCAATGCTAACATGATTTGCGAATGTGAATGGAGCCTTTTTACCGAGTCACAGTGAGTGCTCTCTTGTATCCGACACCAAGAGCGTTGATGTCGCCAAACGGTCACAGGTGCAGGATGTGAGGCGGCAGCAGCAGCGTTTTTTGGCTCTTCTCAAAGACGGCTTTGATTTCACTTCCTGAGGCAGGTGCTCCGAGGTTTCCTGTTTCTCTTGGACCAATGAGAGATGTTTCTTGTCCTCGTTCGGAGGCTAGAATGTCGCTTTTTTTTCAAGGAATTCCACCTCTGAAGAATAGGCGAAGGGGGAGCGATAAAAAAAGAGTGAGAGGAGAAACAGGAAGCAGAGGTAAAAGAGAGGGTGAATCTGTCCTTGTAAAAGTGCCCTTCCATTCCACCCGCCTGAGTGTGCTCCCCAGACAACAACTTGTGAATTTAACGCGATTAACCAGGCTTTGATATAAGTTAATTAATGACATGCATTTGGCTCGGAAGGGGAACACAGAGAAAGGTGAACACATGATAACAAGCATCAAGAGGGAAGCAGAGGACTGTTTAATGTCATGGAATATCCAGCAGCTGCTGTGCTGTACAGAAATAGAAGAAAGTGAAGAAGACAAAGGTAGAGAGAATACATGAAATGTAAATAAAGCCTATGTTGTATTTTCGGAAAGATAGCTGGAGGCGGGTTTCAGCTTTAAGCAGATGTCTGGTAAACAGCCTCGCATGAAAAGGTAGAGAAAATCAAGACATAGCAGGAGATGCAGAGGAGAGGAACAGGATATGTTGTCTTGGAGGAAATTAGAGCTTCTGTGAATAACTACACTCAACCTTATTCTTTATCTTGATGCGTGGGTGAGGAGCCAGAGGATTATAGAGTGTGGCAGGGAGATAGATGAAAGGAGAGAATGCAGCAGCAGAGAGGAGATTGACAGGAGGGTTCATGTGTGATTCACCTCTTGATCAACAGACAGCCACGCCACATTACACTGGCAGCAGGCGATTTAACGTTTTCACTTAAAACGCTTCATACCTGAAAGCTCCTAATAACTTAATCGGGCTTCTTGACGAAATTGGTACAATCTAGTTTAATGGACACATGTACCACCATGCCATTTAACTCAATATGTTCCACTCTAAAACCTTTAAAACCTGACGTTAATCAGTAGCTAATGCTAATGCTGTTTTTTTATGGAGTAACATTTGAATAGGAAGACATGACATTTTTGTGGAAATTAAGTCAGTATGTTATTTAAATGCATTAAATAAAATACTGACGTACAGTACATTTAAATAGGAAGAAGAAGAGGTTTGACCATGTAGTATTTTCAGTACATGTAATCGACTAGTCAAATTGCGCACGTCCTTAAAGAGCCTGTGTGTCACAATGCACATGTTATGTCACGTTTGTAGTTTTGTCTGTGTTGGTGTTTTTCTTGTCTTTGGGTTTCCTGTCTTATTGTGTAAAGTGTTCACCCCCGTTTCCTGCCTGTCTGCTTTCTGTCTGTTTCCCTCCCTGATTACCCGATTGTGTTCACCTGTTGTCCTTGTGTTTCTCCTCCCCTGCCCGGCTGTTTCTCGTTGTCATGATTACCCCTTCTTGTATTTAGTCTTGTCTCTGTCTGTGTTCAGTGTTGGGTCATTGTTTGTTGGTGACGGAGTTCACCGGAGAGTGTTCTGTTCTGTATCCTTGGAATAAAGGGTTTCTCAAGAGTTATCTGCATTTGGGTCCTGCTTCCTTCACTCATCCGTGACAGAATGACCCAACCTGAAATGGACCCAGCAGATGACCCTTTTGAGGTGGAGCTGCAACAGTTTTCTTTTCCTTTGGAATGTTGCCACAATTGGTGGAAGGAAGCGTCCAGTGTTCGGCTGAAGGAGGCCGCCCTGGTAGAGGCGCACCGGTTGGCGATGGAGAAGCCCGACTTGGTGGAATTCTTACCTGACTGGATGTTGGACTTCCTCTGGAGGTGTGAGTTCCAGCCTGCTGACTACAGACGTCTCGGAGTGTTCCGTCTGGAGTCAACCTCTGCTTCTTCCCCAGTTCCTGCTCCTATTCATGAGTCTTATGCTGGAACTCGTCAGGCTTATGGAGGCCCACGGAGCATTCAGGCGGCTGCTAAGAGGAGTCGTCGCAAGACCAGACAGGGAGCCCGGGCCCCAGCAGCCATGGTCCCAGTACAGGCGCCAGCAGCCATGGTTCCAGCCTCAGTACGGGCCCCAGCAGCCATGGTCCCAGTCCCAGTACGGGCCCCAGCAGCCATGGTTCCAGTCCCAGTACGGGCCCCAGCAGCCATGGTTCCAGTCCCAGTACGGGCCCCAGCAGCCATGGTTCCAGTCCCAGTACGGGCCCCAGCAGCCATGGTTCCAGTCCCAGTACGGGCCCCAGCAGCCATGGTCCCAGTCCCAGTACGGGCCCCAGCAGCCATGGTTCCAGTCCCGGTCCCAGCAGCCATGGTTCCTGCCCCAGTGCAGGCTCCCGCAGCCATGTTTCCGGCTCCGAGGCCGGCCCCAGCGGCTATGGTCCCGGCTCCGGGAGCGCCCTATACGGCCGTGTTTCTGGCGTCGAAGCTGGAGCTTATAGACAGGATTCTGGCTTCAACAGCCATGATTCTGGCTTCAATTCCGGTCCCTGCAGCCATGGTTTCAGCCCCAGTTCTGGCCCCAGCAGCCATGGTTCCGACCCCAGCTGCCTTGGTTCCAGACCCAGAGCTGGTCCCAGCTGCCACAGTCCCATCTCGGGTTCCCTCCTCTGGTTCCTCCTCGAGTCCCCTCTTTGGTTTCCATCTCCAGTTCCCTCTCGAGTTCCCTCCTTTAGTCCCTCCTCGAGTCCCCTCTCTAGTTTCCCTCTCGAGTTCCCTTCTCTAGTTACTCATCTAGTCCCTCCTCTAGTCCCTCCTCTAGTCCCCTCTTTAGTCTCTGTTCGAGTCCCCTCTCTGTTTCCATCTCAAGTTCCCTCTCCAGTTCCCCCTCGAGTCCCCTCTCGAGTTCCCTCCTTTAGTCCCTCCTTTAGGCCCTCCTCTAGTTCTCCTCTAGTCCCCTCTGTAGTCCCTTCTCGAGTCCCCTCTCTGTTTACATCTCCAGTTCCCTCTCGAGTTCCCTCCTTTAGTCCCTCCTCGAGTACTCATCTAGTCCCTCCTCTAGTCTCTCCTCTAGTCCCCTCTTTAGTCTCTGTTCGAGTCCCCTCTCTGTTTCCATCTCAAGTTCCCTCTCCAGTTCCCCCTCGAGTCCCCCCTCGAGTTCCCTCCTTTAGTCCCTCCTTTAGGCCCTCCTTTAGGCCCTCTAGTCCCTCCTCGAGTCCCCTCTCTAGTTCCCCTCTCGAGTTCCCTTCCCTAGTTACTCCTCTAGTCCCCTCTGTAGTCCCTTCTCGAGTTCCCTCTCTGTTTCCATCTCGAGTCCCCTCTCCAGTTCCCCCTCGAGTTCCCTCTCGAGTTCCCTCCTCTGGTCCCTCCTCTGGTCCCTCCTCGAGTCCCCTCTCTAGTTCCCCTCTCAAATCCCCTCTCGTGTTCCCTTCTCTAGTCCCCTCTGGAGTCCCCACTCCAGTCTCCTCTCGAGCCCCCTCTCAAGTCTCCGCTCGAGTTCCCTCTCCATTCCCTATTCAAGCCCCTACGCAAGTGTCGTTGGAGGTCCCGCCGTCTACTCCCCTGCCGGGGGTCCTGCCAACCCTGTGTCCTGTGTCGTTGGAGGTCCCGCCGTCTGCTCCCCTGCCGGGGGTCCTGCCAGCTCTGTGTCCTGTGCCGTTGGAGGTCCCGCCGTCTACTCCCCTGCCGGGGGTCCTGCCAACCCTGTGTCCTGTGCCGTTGGAGGTCCCGCCGTCTACTCCCCTGCCGGGGGTCCTGCCAACCCTGTGTCCTGTGCCGTTGGAGGTCCCGCCGTCTACTCCCCTGCCGGGGGTCCTGCCAATCCTGTGTCCTGTGTCGTTGGAGGTCCCGCCGTCTACTCCCCTGCCGGGGGTCCTGCCAACCCTTTCTCCTGTCCCGTTGGAGGTCCTGCAGAATACTCTTCTGCCGGGGGTCCTGCCAACCCTTTCTCCTGTCCCGTTGGAGGTCCCGCCGTCTACTCCCCTGCCGGGGGTCCTGCCAGCCCTGTGTCCTGTGCCGTTGGAGGTCCCGCCGTCTACTCCCCTGCCGGGGGTCCTGCCAACCCTGTGTCCTGTGTCGTTGGAGGTCCCGCCGTCTACTCCCCTGCCGGGGGTCCTGCCAACATTTTCTCCTGTCCCGTGGGAGGTCCCGCAGAAGACTCTTCTGCCGGGGGTCCTGCCAACCCTATATCCCGTGCCGTTGGAGGTGCTACCGGGGGCCCTGCCAGCCCCATGTCCATCACCGGTCTCGCCGGGGTTCCTGCCAACTCCTGGTCCTTTTCCGTGGGGGATCCTGCCGAAGCCTGTCCGACCGGCTCCGGTTTCTGTCCGGCCGACACCGGGTCCTGCCCGATCTCCGGAACGGGCCCATCAGCGCTTTCCTGCCCGGCCTCCTGATCCTGTCCGGTCGACACCGGCTCGAGCCCGGCCCCCTGAGAGCCGCGGTCTTCGCCCTCGAGCCCGGCCCCCTGAGAGCCGCGGTCTTCGCCCTCGTGCCCGGCCCCCTGAGAGCCGCGGTCTTCGCCCTCGAGCCCGGCCCCCTGAGAGCCGCGGTCTTCGCCCTCGTGCCCGGCCCCCTGAGAGCCGCGGTCTTCGCCCTCGTGCCCGGCCCCCTGAGAGCTGCGGCCTTCGCCCTCGGGCCCGGCCCCCTGACTCTTCCTGCCGTTGCCTTCGCCCTCGGACCCGGGTCCCTGACTCTTCCTGCCGCTGCCTTCGGTCCTCCATGGTCCCCACCTTGGACTCTGTTTTGACCCCGGGCCATCCGCCCGAGACCCCTTCCTGGTTCTCTGCCTTGTCCCCGGGCAGTCCGCCCGAATCCCCCTTTTTGGACTGTACCTTGCCCCCCGGGCCGTCCGCCCGAGACCCCTTCCTGGTCCTCCGCTGTGTTCCTGGGCTGTCAGCCCAAGACCCGTCCTCCGGACCCCCTCCGCCCACCCTGCTTGGGGTTTTGGACTTTTTTTTTTTTTTTTTTTTTAGGGACGTCTGGAATCCGTCCCTTGAGGGGGGGGGGGTTCTGTCACAATGCACATGTTATGACACGTTTGTAGTTTTGTCTGTGTTGGTGTTTTTCTTGTTTTTCACTTTGGGTTTCCTGTCTTATTGTGTTAAGTGTTCACCCCCGTTTCCTGCCTGTCTGCTTTCTGTCTGTTTCCCTCCCTGATTACCCGATTGTGTTCACCTGTTGTCCTTGTGTTTCTCCTCCCCTGCCCGGCTGTTTCTCGTTGTCATGATTACCCCTTCTTGTATTTAGTCTTGTCTCTGTCTGTGTTCAGTGTTGGGTCATTGTTTGTTGGTGACGGAGTTCACCGGAGAGTGTTCTGTTCTGTATCCTTGGAATAAAGGGTTTCTCAAGAGTTATCTGCATTTGGGTCCTGCTTCCTTCACTCATCCGTGACACTGTGACAGCATCCCAACAACTGTTGTGCAATGAAATATTGGGCTACTAGTCATCTCGAACCGTCAGTTTAAAAAAGAAAAAGCGATACCGTTCCGTTAAATATCAATAATGTCGAACATCGCGGGGAAATTCCTTCGACTCATTTTGAAGTTTTGGAGGGAGCCGGAAGTGACGTCAATGCGGGAACGCTTCGAGAGCCAAACACGGACAAAGTGTGTTGTCATGCGTAGAAATGGTGAATTACTGAGATTAGGCACGTTAATAACATTTTAATGAAGTTGACTACAGTATATTCATATTTGTCAGTGCTTTCATGTCAATTCGGCGACATAAACATAAATGATCGTGGTGAAGATGATGATTACATTAGGATTAAAAATCGGGAGTGAGAGCTGCTGAATTTCCTCCCGTCGGATGTGATATAAAAACAAATCGATAATTTTTGTAGTTGTAAACTCAAGTGGATGAAACTACATTTATTAGTGCTTTCATGTCAATTCGGCGAACATATGATACATTAAATGATCGTGAGGATGATGATTTAAAAATCGTTTGTTTGAGCCGGTCTGCATTTCCTGATGAGAAAACAAACCGATGCTTTTTGTAGTTGTTGTACACCAACATGGATTAAACGTGTGTTTTTTTTTTACCACAATGTTGGGTGAATGCACGGCAATGCAATGGATAAAATGCACGGATTATTATTCTTATTCCCACTCCGATCGGGACACGAGGTCCACCGTTTCCCCGCAGCGAGGCTCCCCCCGTTGACAGTTTACGTGGGCTGGGTGCAGTGGCGGACTGGCCATCGGGATGAATCCCGATGTGCCGGTACCGAAGTGGGCCGGTCGGATAAGTAACTAGCACATCCCCCATAGGCGGCGCGCGAGGCTCAGGTTTGAGAAGGCTAAATCACTTATTTTACCTGACACTGCCCGCCTTCGGCGTCTATAGAAAAGAGATCAACTCAGTGTGCGGAGTTTAAATCTCTCAAGTCATATTACAGGATAAAGGAAATACAGTTTAAACTGTGGTATGCAGAGAAGACGCCGTCGTGTCGCACTTATCATTCATATTACATCATCAATCAGATCATCGATCATATAATAATAATAATAATAATAATAATAACTGAGATTTCTATAGCGCCTTTCAAGGGACCCAAGGTCGCTTTACAGGAATAGGGCAAGCACAAACAAAACAAAACAAAGGTCAGACAGACAAAACAACAAATCGATTTAAGGGCCGAAAGCCTTGATGAACAGATGGGACTTGAGGGCCTTTTTGATAATATCATAATATATTATATATTTCCTTATCTGAGTCAGCTTCTCCAGCCTCATCTGGCCGTGCAACACTCACAATGTCACAGACTGGATGCAGAAGTATTATTTAACACATTATGTTGACGAAACACTCGAGACAAATGTAATTAAAGTCAGATCCACTCGTGTCTTAGACGTGAACGCGCTCTCAGCTGGAGAGAGAAACCCTGGCTTGATTTACCGAGTTGATAACCAGCGTCGTAGGACCGCTTAGCGAGATCTCGTTTGTTAGTTTGTTGTTGTTAGTTTGTTTGTTACTCAAACATATCCAGGGTCTGTTGAACTGGCTTCGTAGTACAGGGCACAGGTGGCTAGCAGCGCTAAGGTCAAAGACACAGACATCATTATATTTGTATTTTACCAGGATGCAGTGACACAAATATTTACATATTTACATTTACTATCTACAGCACCCGCCGCCCCTGACATCCCCCACTCCCCCCGTTGACAATTTACTAGCGGTACCGAAGTGGGCCGGTCGAGAGTCCCGGGATGATTTTTAGTCCCATTCCACCACTGGCTACATGACCATATGATCGCCCATATTGACGCACCTCATTCCTAAACTTCTAACAGATACAACATAAACCGATCCTTCAGCCTCATATGAGCTCTCAGACACGTTCAACATTAACCTGTCATCGCTGTCTGAGCTTGCTGCTGTGTGCGCCGTCGTGCGTTTACATCTGACTGTATATATATAAAGGTTTACATGCAGAAGCTGTGATCCTGAACGGTGCAGCTGGAGCGCTGTGCCCGCAATGACGTCACCCATCATTTGGCGGGACTTGAAGAATCCACGAGAAGATCCAGAAAATTGTCAACATTGAAGGCAGATTAATGGTTATCAAAGTACAAATATCCAAAATTAGTTCAGTAACGGTTTTCAAGGGGAAAATATTTACTCAAATTGATGGGTTTGGATGATGGGGGAAAACCGTGTCACAGGCTCTTTAACATGTACTGTGTTTTAAAATGATAAAAGAAAGAAATGTTGCACATCGATCTCCTTTTTGCACTTAATATGTATTGTGTAATCAATGTGTAATTGTCTTAGAGAATAAAACAAAATACTATCTAAAAGGATGATTTTTAGAAAGCTCGCCAATGTCACAAATCGTTGTTCTCACTAAAATCACTTCTCAGTAACCTAGGGCAACATTTATTTTTGGTAATTTACTCTGTGGGAATAGACATGCGTAACATGTATACATTCTCTCAATAATGGTTTTAATCAATTGTGTTAAAAACACAAGAGAACAATTTTTCATGAGAATACAAATGTATTGATATTACATATAAATGTATTTCTTCCTTTTTTTCTATTTCTTATTGATGCCTCTTAATTTGGGAATGTGTGTCTCTGTTTGACTATGTAGGTATTTTTAGATATTTAACTTGTATTCCTCGGGATTGTGAGAAACAGCATTTCGATCTCCCTATCTGTATCTCACACAGAAGATTGACAATAAAGACTTTGAAATGTATGCTTTTATGAATGTCGGTTTTTTTCCCTTTAAACCCTGACCCAATATTGCTAGTCTCTGATGCCAACAATACCCCTCACCCCTTTTCTCTCTCTCTCCCCCCCATCCTGCCTTGCAGCCATGAAGTCGGACCGTAAGCGTCTGAAGGCGGAGAAAGCAGACCTGGTGAACCAGATGCAGCAGCTTTACGCCACACTGGAGAGCCGGGAGGAGCAGCTCCGCGACTTCATCCGCAACTATGAGCAGCACAGAAAAGTATGGCAACTGTGTTCTGACCATTAACAGGCACACACAAGCGCAAACACAACAACATCCATAAAATAGTACCTTCTTGTTTAGCTAGCTGTGATGGATCGATGCACATTGGCACAGAAGGCCTCTTTCAGCACTAAACAATCACTAGTTTCATAAATAGTCCTTAACATATAATATGTGTGCATGCAGTGTACAGTATGTTTTGGGTCAAATAATAGAAAAAGCGGTTTTCTATGAGCTCAACATCTTCCTGTCATTAAACAACTGCTTTGATACTCTCTAATCTGGATTCCAGCCACATCAGAACACTGCTCTTATAAAGGTTTTAAATTACACTTATTTAAACACCGACAATGGCAAAATCACCATCTTAATACTGCTGTACCTCAGTGCAGCGATCAATACAGTTGACCTTAAAAGTAATCGTAAAAATGAGCTGGATTATCTGGCAAAGCATGTGATGCATTTGAATCACATGTGCAGGACAGAGACTTTTTTGTTTCAGTTTAAGTCGTGAAAAATACCCATGACAGGTGGAGTTCCCCAAGGGTCCATTCTTGGTCCAGTTCTTTTCAATGTTTACATACTTCCACTTGCACATATCCTGAGAAAAAACCTTTCATACCATAACTACGTGGATGACACTCAGATCTACATTACAATTAACCCTGACGACTATGGACCATTACATTTCTTACAATTAAATAGCAACAAAACAGAAACAATTATTTTCTATGTCGAAAAGGGACGGACCAATCACCACTCTACTCGAAGCCTTACTGTTCGAGACATCAGACCATGTCAGAAAACCTCGTTCATTTAGCAGCTTTGATATTTGTTTATATTAATGATACGCTTGATATGTGAACCAATCAGGATGTGTGTGTTTACTAGGAGAGCGAGGATGCGGTGAAGGCCCTGGCCAAAGAGAAGGACCTGCTGGAGAGAGAGAAGTGGGACCTGCGGCGGCAGACCAAGGAAGCCACAGAGCACACGGGGCTGCTGCGATCCCAACTCGACCTCAAGGAGAACCGCATCAAGGAGCTGGAGGCTGAGCTGGCCATGGTGAGACACACACACACACACATACACACACACACACACACACACACACACACACACACACACACAAACAGACCATAGACACACAGGTTGAGAGACTCTGAGGCGTTTCTTGGTCATCGTTAACTCAGATTTTCTCTTTTTATAAGATATTTACAGCAAACATTAGCAGAACATACAGATACAAATAAGGGCTGCACAATATATCATTTTCAAATTAATTTTAAAGAGTGCTTTGAAATACAGTATCAGTAGAAAACAACACTAACGTGTAACCATCTGTTGTTGTTTTATATTGGGGATTTTTGTATTCAGTTTAATGTTAAAGGTCCCATGTCATGCTTTTCCGGTTTCCGGTCCCCTTGTGTGTTATGTAGCTTTGTCTGCATGTAAACGGTCTGCAGAGTCACAAACCCTCAAAGTACACCCTGTAGCGAGTAAAACTCTAACACAGAAAATACCTGTCTATGCTGCCCCAGAACGCCTCGTTGGAGATTTCTCTTTTTCCATTTTTTTCTTCATGAGTATAGTGACGTAACGATACCCAGGTCCAAATGGACCAATCCGCGGAGCTCCTCACACACACACACACACACTCACTCAGCCTTATCTTTTCTCAGCCGCGGCTCCGCGAATCTCCGCACACAGCCAGGCTGTGTGTGTGTGTGTGTGTGTGTGTGCTCAGACTGAGTTCCGTGGTGTCTCGCTGTCTCGCAGACCCCATGCAGCAACCAGGAAACAACACCAGTAATCCAGCTCACACTGTCCGCTCCTCGAGCATCAAAGGGCGGAGCAGCGAGCCCCGCAACGTCCCCCCAACACGGCACCCAGACCCCACGCAGCATTCTCATCTGTTTGTCATTACTGGTGTCATTTTCTGGTTGCTAACAAACGCCATTGTAACACATAATCACTGATGTTCCGCTGTAACGGTGGTGGACTCATCAGAACAGAGTGGGCGAGCTGACCAATCAGAGCACAGTGGGCTCATAGGGGGGGGGAGGGCAGGAGCTCCAACAAGCCGTTTAAGACAGAGAGTGAATACACATACTATACAGAGATGCTGTTTGAGAAACCAATGTGAGTTTGGAACATTGAACAATGTTAATCTATTCTAGTAGACCTCAACAATGGAATTATGATCAGTAGAAATGGCCATGACATGGGACCTTTAAAAACAGAAAATGTTGTAATAAATGTTCACAATTGTATTTTCTTCAGCAAGCAATTTGTTGTATTTTAAAAGTGTACTGAAAGCAGGGGTGTACAACGGAACTGTGTACACTTTAATCTTTAATATCTGTTTATTTAATGCAAGTTGCAGTATATCGCAATATTAAACACTGTTATCACATATCACATATTTAGCTAATACGGTGCAGTCCTAATACAGAAAATAAATGATAGGTTTAATTATTGTTTCATTATAGTACGTCTGTCTATCACTCTTGGACTAATTTTCAGTGTACTGCATATAACCAAACCTTAAATGTACACTATAGCTTGCATCATGTCTCCACCCCCCAGATGAGTAACTGTGTCAATCAGAGAATGGAGTTCCGGGTGTTTGAGCGTGTATCGGACAGGGACTACTCTCCTAGGGTCAACGCGGTAAGATGGGCCCTCAACTTTGAAATGTGACCTTTCTTGACCCTCAACTCCCTGGGAATCTCTCCTGCTGGTGACCTAATGTGATTTTTATGGAAAGCCCCCTCTCTTCCTAGCTGCACGTGTTCGACTAACCCCCCAGCCGCCACTGACTGATCCCAGTGATCCTTCCATCAGTGATCCCACGAGTTCCTGCTGTGATTGATCTGACTGTGCTTTTTTTAATTGAGCGAGGAAGTGCTTTGGGGGGGAAATATTCTGATTACTAATCATTACTCCTGTGGTCTGTGATTGTGTTCTGTTTTGCATGTCAAAGAGTGTGATTGATAATCGTTTGACCGCTGGTGGGGAGAGATGATTGCCACGTAGCTGATTGCTTTGGTGTTGATTTGCAGAATGCCGTCGCTTGGCATGGTGATAAGATTTGCACAATAACAAGGTTTCAAGTATTTGTGAAACACTGACATACAAAGTGTAATCAGAAACAAAGGTTTTGACTGACACAAAATACACCTGCACAAACACATCTCTCAGAACTCCAGCAGCTCATTGTGTTCTCTGCCAAGAGATTAGTGCCAAAGCTAAAGAAAATGTTCCTTATTTCCATTTTCCAATCTCTGAGAAGTGATACGCTAAAATCCAGATATTCTTCCCTTTCCTTCTCTGAGTTCTATGGAGGGGTAAGACGAGATTTCACACAACAAACGGCTAACATGAAATCAGCTGCATCCCATGAGGAGCCCAGGGAAGAGCTCACACGTCTCCATGCACTCAGTACCAGGATTCTGGATACATACACACACATTCACGTGTGCGCACACATATGACAGATAAATAAAAACAACAATAACTGTGACAGCGCCAACAACCCAGCATCATTTCTCTACTTGATGTTTTTCTTCCATCTGTCTGTGTACCCTCTGAAGGCCAAACAGTCTCTAGCCACTCTGACCAAGGACGTGCCAAAGCGTCACTCTCTGGCCATGCCCACGGAAACGGTTGTCAACGGCAACAACCAAGAGTGGGTGATGCACGCTGATCTTCCCCTGACGGCTGCCATCAGACAGAGTCAGCAGACCCTCTACGTCCACACGGGGCATGCCACTGACAGACAAGGTAGGAACAACATGAGCACATGTACTGTTACACCAGCCTGGTCTCTGGAAAAAATCCTTTCCTTAACATCAAAACTGTGTTGTCAGTTACGTTTTCGAGGGAGATTGACTTTTGGCAAACAACTTCCTAATGAGTCCACAGAAGTCTGTGCATTGAGGAGGTCCGAGTGTATGGCTGGGTAAACAACACAATAGACCGCTCTCTGTGTCCCATGTTGAACCAAAAGTCAATGTTGACTTATTTAAATGAATGTCTACAAACAAAACAAGTCATTTTCTTGCCTAAACACAAAATATGAAGTATTTTTTGTTTTGTTTCAATTTCACAACATTAACCACGTGTTAAATACCGGAACCCTAATCTGAGATAAATACTTTTCCCTCGAAGCATTATTGAGAATGCAGTTTAGTTGTATGTTATTTGTAGGAGACTGGGTTGGTAACACACAGTGACTGTACCATCATTAACCTCTGCATGCTCATGGGAAGCTGCTTCGCACTCATTCACTCCTCTGCTCATCTGCTCAGAGCGAACACATTACATTTCATGCGCTTTATATATGTTCAGATACAGCTCACATAACTGTAGCTGAATAGATGTTTCCTCTGTGTATAATAAAGGTGGCAGCTGACGGTCAGCTGGGTGTTGAGTCCTGTGTCTGTCTGGTTAAATGTCATTATTTAACTGTTTTAATATTTGTCTACATTTTGCACCTTTTTGTACCTGACATTTGTTGGCCCTTATTCCACTTTCCAGGCTTCCTTCAACATTAGATACTGTAGGATCACCTTGTTATGACTACACTGGTCAAAATTGGTCCATATTTACAAAAATAATGTCGATAGTGAAATAATAATGATCCCGTCAGATTTAATATCTAAGTGTCATTTGTTGTGGTATTCCAATACAAATACTAATTACCTGTTCAGAAATGTATTCAGTCACCTAATCTGATCTTTAGTAACCTAATTAATGTTCTGACATGTGAACCTGTGTGACCTGTGCTGTAAAATGTTCTTTACACAAATGTTTACTATAACATTGTCATTGTAATCCTGCTCACAATCCCCATTTTTAGTAAATGTAATTGTGTGGCCAATGTAATTGTGTGGCCAATGTGATTACATTGGCCTGAGAGGGTTACCAACATTTAAAAAAACATGAAACTAAACATCTAATCTGGCCCCTGCAGTTCCACTCAAATCACTTGTTTCCAGAGTAACGACCCTCTCATCCTCCCGTACCTTGTGTCAGCCGCGGGTTCAGACAGGTTGCTCACTAATTGTTGACGTCTGTAGGAAGAGGCAGACAAAGTTACAAAACAGGAAAAAGTGTGATCAGTCACGAACCCCCAAATTGCCATGCAGTCTGCTGTACTGTATGTATCCGTATCATTGATGGCACACACACACAAACACACACACACTCTCAACCTCTGTGAAGCTGTTTTCCCTGTTGCTTAGCAACTGCAGATGATTGCAAATAATTGCAGGCTTCTGGTCAGGGGCTTTTAAAATATATTTTCATTCAAGGGTGTTGTTGAGAAGAATCAGATGTTTCCTGTTCACTGCTGTTGGTGCCCAAACACGGCCGAAAGAAAACAAGTGTTCTGTGTTCTCCCTCTCGTCTCGTCTAGTGGCGGCCGTGCGGGTCAGCCCGTGCCACTCGCGCCATTCCTCCATCATCTCCGACGCCTCGGCGCTGGAGGGGGACCGGTCGTCCACGCCCAGCGACATCAACTCCCCACGCCACCGGACTCACTCCCTCTGCAATGTAAGAGCTGCCTCACAAGTATTCACCCGCTTTGTAGCAACATGCCGAGTGTCCCACTCCCTGGCCGCTCTCGCTTTCCTCCAACCAGATCATCCCGCAGTCTGTCTGCAGCTGTGAATATATGTTAAAAACCAGCTGTGGTTGTTGCATAAGTGCATGCCTGGCAGCATGTCAAGTAACACTTCCCCTCTGTGTTGTGATCTTTATCTTTAGTGGTCATTATCGCCCACTCCGCACCACTTCACTGACTTCTCTGCTCGTGTTTCCCTCTGTTCTTTCTCTTCATCTGCTCTGCTCCCTCTTTCTTTCACTTCCCTCAGTCCCTAGAAGATCTGGAGGAGGCGAAGCGAAAGAAGAAGAAAGAGAAGATAGGCCTGGGCTCTCTCTCGCGTGTCTTCGCCCGGGGGAAGCAGCGCAAGTCCCTCGACCCTGGTTTGTTTGATGGTACTTCCACGCCTGATTATTACATAGAGGAAGATGCAGACTGGTAAAGCACACATGTCCGAGCGAGGCACCTGGAGAGCCTTTGTGGCCATTATCAGAGGACTGCATTGTGTTGTGTGAGAGAGGATGGGTGTGTGTTTGATGTCAGTGTGTACAGACATGATAATGTGTGCACTTTCACACGCATGCATACATACTGTATGTGTGTGCATGCGTGCCATGTCAGAAGCCGGAGGCAGGTCTTGCTTCGCTGAAGTGTAAACCTTTACGAGCAAATTGCACCTGTATGTATGTCCAGTCCTGTAAATAGTGTGACACAGCAACCATGTGGATATGTTCTATTGTATCTGCGCTCCAAAAAACAGCTGTGTTAGTGGATCTTTTAATTGTTCTCTACATTTTGACTTTTTGTTTTCACTCAATTGGAAACTTGAAGGACTGCTGTACTTGTAAATAACAACAATTGACGTGCGTGTAAATGTTTCCTTGTCCTGAATGCTTTTTTGTTATTTTTTTAACATGTACCCCCCCCCCCCCCCCCCCCCTCTCACTACATTCTAACTTGAACTCCTCCCTGTTTATTGTCCTGCCTGGCCCATCCCCCTTCCTTCCACACTGCCATGATGAGAACAGTTTCCTGTCGGCAACATGCAGACTCCTCAAATCCGCCACTAATTCGATTGTACAACACATCCCTTTACCGCCATGAAAAGTGTGCAATCCTTGATGTTCGCTCAAATGAAACTTCAAAGGCGCTGCTAAGCAAGGAATAAACGTTCTATGCAGAACAGTTTGTTCTGTGGCAACATGAAGCCAAACAGGAAATAGAAATGTGTTTTCTGCCTGCTGAGATAGAAAGTACATGTGTGACATGCATGCACATAGTCCCAGTCCCCGAATGCATGTTGAGCAAACCCTACTAAACAGACATGTCTTTCTCTGAGTATGTTGTGGAGGAGTAAAAAAGAAAAAAGAGACAGGTCAGTTACTGATTTAGTAATGTTTATTCATTATTTTCTCTCAAATTAGATACGGGAAAACATTCTGATTAATGTTCAAACATAGGATATTTCCGTCCCCACCACAAGGCTGCTTATGCTAAATTGCATTTGAAATATTAAAGGTCAGCAAAGTCAACAGTCACAAAGAAAACACAGTGCTAAACTTTAAAAGATTAAATAATTATGTCACTTATTCATGATATGTTGTGCCATTGTTTTCTACAGTAGCTTGTAGCTATGGTTTTATTAATATAAGAATGAAATGCTTTTGGGAGTAGAGTTTAAAAAAAAGAACCCATAGCATAAGTAAGCATGAACATCACTTATTCTATCACAGCAGATAATAAAAGGATGGTCAAGGCTTTTCAAACCTCAGGAATTAGCTATTTCCACCAGAAAATCTGAATTTCAATTTAGTGGCCTGAGCAGACATTAAATGAACTGTTATAACAATAACAAGTGCCCACCCAGGAGGTTAAAAATCAGATTTAAGCGGGCTAATCAAACTGAAGCAAATGCATACATGACCCCCTAAATTCTGATTCCGAGTTCAGGCCGTTGCTGCAAAAAGCAATTAACTCCGTGCCAAAGGTTAATAGTGTTTCTTCAGGCAAAAGAATGACTACAGACGCTGGATTATTTTCCATCCTTTCATTGGATTGAGCCGGAGTCTGCACTGCCACCCCCAGGAAATCATTTCTCTCCCTGATATTAAACTAATACTGGGTATGTGTCAGTCTCATCTGAAACACTATGGAGTCACAGATTACATTGGGGCTGCATTTAAACACAGTACTTGTCAAAAAAGCGCCTATGTAAGCAGTGAGGAGATTATCATTTAACTCTTAGTTCAACCCACATTTGACCCGGCAGATAATAAGGTAATTTATAGATTAATTAATCATGTATTAAATGTATGTATAGAAATAACAGCTTTCAGAGATTTCACTGAGCATTGAATGAAATGTATGAAAATCTAGGCTATTTTTATTTTTTCATTTAACTGACCCCTGCTGACGGGGGAAAAACATATCAAATGAAAACATTGTATTATTTTTATGTTATGAGCCACGGTATCTGTTTATTTTTATTTTACAGAAATATTTTACTTTTTGTAAATGAGATAACATTACAGAAATAAAATTAATATTATTATTATTATTATTATTAAAGAGTTTTTATTTAAAGTCAAAGATGTAGGCCTCGGTGGAGGACTTCTATTGTGAGGTCCTGAGATGTTTAGAAGTGGATAGTAGCGAACTTTTAAGGCATGGCAACAAAATTACCCTCTAAAGAACTAAATGAGAAAATAAGATTATTTTAAAATAAAATAAGTAACGTTGAACTTTCATGTGGCTGTCCTCTCTTTCCCTGTGTTAATGTCTGTGTGTTCATTTGTCCTGGTATGGCTCTAATCCTGATCTGTCCCTTGATGCTGGAGGTGGTGGCCATTTTTAACATATGTGCTCACCTCCCTCAGCCCTGCAAGTCCATCTGTGAGAGGACTGCATCCCAAACGCTTCATCGTGGCCTCCTTTCCTCACTTTCCCATTTTTAACTCCTTGGTCGACCTGAAATCTCATTGCTTTCTCATCGATATTAAAATCACTGATCAGAACAAAGAGGAGTGGGGAAAGGACGCAATTGCAGATTGTTGGAACAGAACTCATATGTGTCAGCACATGGCATCGATAATGTTCTGCTTGGTTTGAACCCTGACCTCTAACACCGCCCCCTCTTGCCTGACCTCCACCGGACTCTGAACACAGTGAAGCGACCCAACGAGTAATCAATCAGACTCACTCACATCAAGGTACACAAGTTCCAATTGCTGTAAAAATGAGCTGTGCTGGGTTGTTAACTGTGTTTGCAGATGCCTTCTAACCCTAACATCACAAAATGACCTTTTAAATTAAGCACTTCTTCAAGTTCAATCTAAATCTGGTGCAAATCATCCGAAATGTTATCCTACTATATATATGATAGGCTTGCTGGGGCAACAACAGCAAGTATTTTTCTTTTCTATTGATATAACTCCAGCAGCATCCTCGAGCAAGTCTCTTTCTCTAACTTTCTCTGACATGTTTAAACAAGTGCAGATTGACTCATGAATCTGGAAGTTAAAGGAAGTTTGCATTTTGGGAAATATTCTTATTTGCTTTTATTTGGAAAGTTGATCCGCATTCATGACTGTAAGTTAGGGTGACCAGACGTCCCCGTTTTCCGGGGACAGTCCCCGTTTGTATTGCCCTGTCCCCGGTTGAAACTGTCCCCGGAAATGTTCCCATTTTTTAATATGCGTTAAAAACACATAGCAACGTGAAATAAAAGTTTCATGTCAGGAAACACTTGGTAAACACTACAGACTGTGGTCAAGCCAGCTCCCACTTCGGAAAACACAGTCAAGCCAGCCCGCACGTTGTATTGCGGTCTGATTGCGGTGCGCGAATATCCTATGCATTACGGTAGAGGCCTGCCTTCAAAATAAAAGCGTTTACTCGGCCAAAAACAAATATACCTAAAAAACACACCAAACATATTCATATATACTGGAGCTTAAATTAAGAAATATGTACTATATAATGTGATCAATAATAATTTAAAAGATACTACGTATATAACTACCACATTATAACTGAGTGAATGTAAAATGTAAGGATACAGTTATGAAGACATATCTGACATTTCCACTGGGTGACTCATTCAATTGATGTTGACACCATCTCACAACACTCCTAAAATAACATTACTTTCTGAAGCACAATTTCAAATGTATGCGGTTTAAAATCTCAAATTAGATCTATTGTCCATCTATATTTTGATTATTATTCAATGGAAACCGTCCATAATCAAAGAGTCATTCGAAGTCAATCAAATACTTACTTCACTTCAGGGTGATAGCAGGAGACCCCATCTAGTCAATCAGAGAAAATCAGGACAATCTGATGTAGAGTTTCAAAATCAAATACTTTTGAAATCTCATATGAGCTATCATCCCTCTAGTTTTAGATAAGAATAAGACAAAAACTATCCAGTATCAAATACTTATTTCACTTCAGGGTGATAGCAGGAAACCCCAACTAATCACTCAGAGAGTATCTGGACAATCTGATTTTCAGTTTCAAAATTAAAGACCTTTAAAGTCTCATATATGAGCTATCGTCCTTCTGTTTGTATCCAACAGTTAAAATGTTCGAATTACATTGAACCAGAATTGTCCCCCTTTTTTCTTTAACAGTGAAGAAAATGTGATATGTTAATGAGATTTTGACCACAAAACTCAAAATGTCACCTTACTGTAAGTGTGTATGGAGCTAAAGCCGGTTAGCTTAGCATAGATTGGACTCAGGCTGTTGCTTCATATTTGTCGCACTAAAATCTCATCTAATTCTCAACATAAAAGGGAATAAGCATGTTTCCCAAAAAGGCAAAATGTTGTTTTGTGGTCTGTGAACTGGAATTTAAGCTATGGACAGCAGCCGCCACTTTATCCTCAAGGCGCTAACTAGCTCAAATGTGCAAGGTACAGCTCTGGCTAGCCACCTTGGGTGTGATCACTTTATAAAATATATTCCAAAATCTGGACATTTCTAGCCAATGTATAATGTGCCTTTAGGTACACACAACACTACTTGCTCCTCCTTACCTCATCTTGAGTGTGACATCACATCAAAAATGCTGCTTTATTGAAATGTAGAAATAACACCAGCCATTACACCCGCTATTGAAGGGCTCGTTTAAGGATTGATTACCTAAACAAACCTCTCTTGTGTTTTATGAAAAATGTACACGCTGCTGTTTACTCCACATAAAGGATCATCCATAGCACTGTTTACAACACACACTTTACACTCTTGGCCTCGGTTAAAGGATCAAACAAAGCAGCAGTACGACCACATCGCTGGAGGAGGACTCTTCTTAGACTCTTTCAGCTTTCAGGGTTTAAAAGAAAAGGTGTGTGAGGGTTAGCCCCACAGGAGGATCTGACTCTCAGGTCACAGAGAGTCCAGTCCCAAACAGTTTGACTTTAACTGGATGTCAGGCAGTCAGTTGCGCATTTCTTTTAAAGGCTCTCCACGAGGGAAACACAGACCTTGTATCCGGACAAGAATGCAGATTTATTTAGCTTAATATGAATTGCTCTCTGAGTGGCACTTACAGTATAAGGCAAGCCCACCTTCAGTTTGTGTATAGCCCTTAGGAGGGCACACACAAGGATCATCCAGCTCGAGATGAATTACTGAAGTCAAGTTGAATATCTGTTTATTTGGACCCTGCAATCATTCACCGGTGAACCTCCTTTTGAGTAAACACACAGTGGTGCAGTAAAGGCTGCCATAAAGAGACAAAGGAACTGTTGGGTTAGATTGTAGTCTGTTTTAATGTGGAAGGCCCTAGGCAACATTTCAAACTGAATAAATCACATAGAGAGTGTCACTCAATCTCACATTGTTTCATAACCATTTGTGTCAAGTGAAGATTGATGTTTTTACAAGTGATCCCTCACAAAGATGCTTTTGGAAGTCTTCACCACCAACAATCATTTGTATATAAATTACTCACCCTGTGTCACCATGAATTACATAACCTCTAACAGTCTTATGATTGTGCATGCGTGCTACTCTTACCGTTTTTTGAATAGTAATGTTTACATTTTTATAAAAATGTGTTTTTCTTTAGTTTTTCCTCAATAATTGAAGGAAATAGCGGTGAGTAATTTATATACAAATAGCCATTTTGTGGTAGGAGTACTCCTTTAAGGTTCATTAAGTTCACAGTAGTCTTTGTTGTTTTAGCCTTTGGTGTCTTAAGCCCACGGACACTGGGAGACTTATGTATTGTGGGGGCTGTGGGGGCATCAATAACAGCCCAGTGTTTGTGCGGATGTAGTTGTTGTTTAAATAATTAGACAAGACAGGTCATTTTCATGTTTGTGTTATGAAATAGAAAAACATTTCTGCACAGGCAAGACTTTTTGTACTTTCATTATTCTCTCCAAACACCTCGATCAGATGAATATACTTCACACATGCGTATGTCAGAACAATGATGATATGTTTAGTATTAATAGCCGTACATGATGCTCTACCATCTGCTGAGCCACATCGGTATTATGTTGCCACCTGCTGGTGAAGACAAAGAACTGTATCTTAGTTAACATAAATTGGGTTGTTGGTGATGATGTTAAAATATTAAGAAAAATGCTAACAGGGAAACATGTGGCCCTACTGAAACAACAGGTAAGAAATATAAAGAGTATACGGAATTATTCAACGAGTTTGAAAGGACAAATTACGATTTAAAGGCCCAGTTTACCCCATGGACGATTAGGCTAATGTGAGAAAGATTTCATAATGCATCAAAATGTAACATCATTTTCCAAATTGTGGGCATTTAGTCGTCATGGAGCTGTTGCTGCAGGCTAATTGAGACAGACGAGTCATGTTAATTCAACAGCTCCAACAGCTGCCTGTTTAATGGACTTCTTAAAGGTGGGGTAGGTAATTTTGGAGAAACCAGCTCGTGTGCTAGAATTTGAAAATACACAACCGGAACAAATCTGCCACTTCCTTACAGAGCCCCTCCTCCAACACACACAAACGCGCACATGACAAATGAGGGCACGAGATAGGTTTGTGCACAGATGGAAGGCTGACAGGCAGGTAGGCCATCCAGTTGTTTTAGCCGGGCCGGCTAAAATGATTGGTCGTGCTTTTTACAGTACTACGGCTTCCACAGATGACATTTTTGTATGTATTTTTTGTCAAAGCACTTAAGATATTCATTGCTATCGGGATGTTAAGAGCATTCCATGGAATATGACAAAAAGTGTATCTCGAGCCGGTTTCTGAAACTTACCTACCTAGGTAAGTGCACTAAAACTTGTGCAAAATTTGAAAGTACACAGCCGAAAAGAATCCGCCCCTTCCTTCAGACTTCCTTACAGAGCACCTCCTCCAACACACATGAACGCGCACATGATGTCAGCAGACTGGTGAAAGTGGCCACCTGGCTTGTTTGAGACAAGCAAGACCTGCGCAGTTGCGATCAACGTCTTGCTAGTGCGTTGCATGATGGTTAGTCATTTTGTCCGACTTGCTCTGGAGGCTCGCCCACATGAGACTTTGAAATCTCGCGGGACAAAGACGCCCGCAGCCTTGAGAGCGAGGCGAGGCGAGGCGAGTTGGCGCAGTTGCTCTCCACGAGCTGCGGAAGCGAAATGCTTGATGGGAAACGGCTCGCTGGTATCTCGAGCTGAGCGCTCATTGGTGGTTTTTACCACGTGCTGCTGATGAAACTCTCCAATTGGCTGGCAAAAGTTTGTTGTTGTTTTGTATCAGTTTTACGTCGCCACATCCATTCCCATTTTTCATCATTGTTCCACAATGTTTATCATCATGGAATTAATATCTATATATGTTATACTATACTGCTTACCGTTTTCATACTTTATATATCTTAGCATATTCATACACACTGTTCATACTGCTCACAGGCTGATATCTAGTGTATTCATACCCCACTGTTTATTCATCATTCAATTCATTCTATATGTTATTCTGTAGATTGTGTACATTACTTTCCACTTCACTGCTTGTTGCACCTGAGAAGCTAAACTGCATTTTGTTGTCTCAGTACCTGTAATATGTGCAATAACAATAACGTTTCTCTTTAAGTTAAACCAAATCATTAAAATAAAATCTATTGTAATGTAATGATTTGGTTTAACCTTATTTATTGAATACATCATTTAAAATGGCAAGATTAAATCAAATTACATCCATTTTGTACACATCATAAAGCTTAAAGTGGCAGCTAAAGAATTAACACAGCAGCAGGTCTGTTCAATTCATGCTCATGAAGCTTCATGTGTGCGGATCATCATGTCATTCTCCATACAATACATGTGGGATTTCTATTGCATCCACTTCATCTGCAACGAAAAACGCCAACGCAATTTCCGCCATTGCAAACCCAGCCAGTCAAGCCGACTCCGAGTCCGAGCTGTCCGACTTAAGACGAGCTTTTTGACACCTCCCCCGGCTACTCTCGTCTACTTTCGAGGCGAGCCGCAATGTGTCTCAAACAAGCCTATTGAAGTACTGCTGCAATGCACGCCCAATGACGGCACGCCCAATGAGGGCACGAGATACATTTGTGCGTGCACGAGATGGAAGGCTGACAGACAGTATTACGGGTTCCACAGATGAAATTTTTTTATGGATTTTTTGTCAAAGCACTTAAGATATTCATTGCTATCGGGATGTTAAGAGCATTCCATGGAATATAACAAAAAGTGTATCTCGAGCCGGTTTCTGAAACTTACCTACCCCACCTTTAAGTGCTGAGTTTATAAAAGCTGAAACTTTGTTTACAGCATTGCTGGCAAACGCTTGGCCTGTTGTCATGCAGCCAAAAGCTAAAATGTTATGTTTAACTGATGTTGGAATTAACTTTTTCTGCTTTTTCATTGCTCACTATACCCACTACCACCTCTGCATTCGCTCACACTCTCAACTGCATCACCCACATGTCCCCCCCTCCTCCCCTTACCCACCAAGACTCGGACAGCCAGTGCAGCCCGACCCGCCACAGCCTCAGCCTATCAGACGGCTCCGAGGATCAGCTGGACCGCCTGCAGCAAGTGGAGCTGGCCCGCTCCTCACCCATGTCCCAGTGGAGGGCAGGCACTGTGCAGGCCTGGCTGGAGGTTGTCATGGCGATGCCCATGTACATCCGCACCTGCTCAGAAAATGTCAAAAGTGGCAAGGTAAACGAGTGCCATGATGCAGGTGGACTCACCATGCATCTTAAGTGCATTTGTATGCACAATTGCAAATGTGTAGGTGACAGAGCTTTCATTCAAATATCCAGCTGGCATATGTTGATTTGTTGCAGTAAACTGAATAACTTTCTGCAGGTTTTACTTGGGCTAACAGATGAGGACCTGGAGCTGGGTTTGGCTGTCAGCAGTGTGATGCATCGCAGGAAACTACGCCTGGCCATCGAGGATTACAGAGATGCTGAGAACGGTAGAGGGTAAGGAAGAGAAACGGAGGATTTGTATACACTTTGGTGATGTGATGTGATGGTCAGGACACTATGGGCTCAGAACAGTCTCATAATACACACATGCACACAGAAGGATTCACACTTGTATTTCATGATCCGCAAAAGGATTGAAACTTGTATTTCCGGATCCACACTTGTGTTTTTCAATGCACACACAAATGTGTTCCGTTTCATATACATGTAAATAAAATCCAATTACAGAAAAGGGTTTTACATATGTATTTTTGATCCTCACATATTTGTTTTCCGTTTAAAACCTCTGCACCTGCAAATACAAACCGCTTTCTGTGCACGGATCGCTGTGCATTCGTGTGTGGGTTTTTTGAGACTCCCCTGATGGTCAGCCGATTCGTACTTGTAATTTGTTCTATCTATAGCCAATCAGATGTCTCCTCCATTCTAAGCCAATCACATGAGCGCGCCCCCACGAGGGTATGATTTCTTGCGTTCGTGACGTAGCGCTTCATGTACGCATTTTGCGCAGTCCGGTCAGCTCGCTAAACAGAGGGCGGAGCATCAGGTGATTATGCAGAGCTGCGTGTCTCCATCAGACTCAGCAGCTGATCTGATCTCTCTCACGTCCGGTTATACTTCACTCGCGTTTATGTTCATATCGATCAGATCCAGCTCTCCTAATCGGCCTTTATAGAGAGCACCGATCAAACTATTAAGAGTGAATATCGGCCGATAATGACCGGCGGGGCTCCCCCCCCGTTAACAGGTCACTGTCTAGCACTGGCTTCGTAGTGCACTGGTCAATTAGGCTAAGCTAACCTGTAGCTGCTCCCTCCACACTCACAACAACTTCATACAGACATAAATAAAGCAGCTGTATTCGCCATACAGGAAACACACATTTAAAACGGTTTTGCCTGCCGTTTTTGTGTACACAAGCGTTCATCAATGGTTTGGAAAGTGGCGCTGTACCTTAATAATATAAAGGCTTGTATTTGCGTGCATTTCCTGTTCGGAAAGTGGCAATGTAGCTTCTGAGAGTGGAGGTGTCCTGAGATTAGCGCCTGCAGGCAGGCTCCATGGAGCTGTCAGCTCCTGACTGCGCAAAATGCGTACATGAAGCGCTACGTCATGAACGCAAGAAATCTACCCTCGTGGGGGCGCGCTCATGTGATTGGCTTAGAATTGAGGAGACATCTGATTGGCTATAGATAGAAATAATTACAAGTACGAATCGGCTGACCGTCAGGGGAGTCTCAAAAAACCCACACACGAATGCACAGCGATCCATGCACAGAAAGCTGTTTGTGTTTGCAGGTTCAGAGGTTTTAAACGGAAAACAAATATGTGTGGATCAAAAATACACATGTAAAACTTTTTTCTGTATTTGGATTTTATTTACATGTATATGAAACGGAACACATTTGTGTGTGCATTGAAAAACACAAGTGTGGATCCGGAAATACAAGTGTGAATCCTTTTGCGGATCATGAAATACAAGTGTGAATCCTTCTGTGCGCATGTGTGTATTATGAGACTGTTCTGAGCCCATAGGACTCCCTGGAAGAAGAGATCTTGTATCTCAATGGGACATTCCTGGATAAATAAAGGATAAATAAATAAAAATAAAATGTGTCAATAGGGCCATCTGTTGGTGATGTACAGTAACAACATTTAGAAAATGCAGTAGGGATTTAGAAGGATAACTCTCAGAAGTCATAATATTGATATTAAATAGAGATGTTAATCTTTAGAGATGAGGCTCCAATAAATGCAACAGTCTCACCGTCTTGAACAAATGTTCTGAAAGTGTTGTTGTTTCAGATCAATTATGGGAGGGGTCATTTAAACATTCAACTCTTTAATATGTGAATGTGTCTTGGCGATCTGTCATTTATTGACAGTAATGTTAACTAACTAACTTAATTTGAATGTTAGTATTATTCTTATTTTTTTTAATTGATCTATTAATCTTGATAATAGATTCATTATTAAACTTTTGGCCACCATAATCCTGTAGTGAAATTTCTATATTGTGAAAGCCTTACTCAAAAAAATGAAACGCTTTGAAACGGGGAATTTGATTATGCACAACTTTATATGGTTTTCAAAATTGCTTCATTTTCTATTATAAGCCGTCCTCAAAGTAATAAACATCTTATTTTGAGAGCAACCCATCCAAATGTTGCTACATTTCCCTCCAACTCAAACATTTCAGTCTCATAGTTTTCTGAGCTACTGTAAAGTCAGGGATCTCCTAAGTCAGAAAGATTGACCCTCTGGGAACGATAAATGTCTGAAAGAAATGTCATGAAAATCCAGCCAATAGCAGTTGAGAAGTCCTAACCAAAGTGACGAAACACCCAACATATCATAAAGCCTTAAACAGGTATATCTTGATACCACAAATACCATATTTTAGGAGCTGCTGACAATGGTTGCTCTGTGTATTCAGGCTTTCGAAGGCTGCAGATTTGGACCACCACTGGGTGGCCAAGGCCTGGTTAAGCGACATGGGCCTTCCTCAGTACTCTCAGGCCTTTCACAACCACCTGGTAGACGGACGCCTGCTGAGCTCGCTGACACGTCGTGACCTTGAACGCCACCTCAACATCACTAAGAAGTTCCACCAGGTCAGCCTGCTGCTGGGCATCGAACTGCTGCAGTTACTCAATTTCGACAAGGAGGTAAGTAAGTAAGTAAGACTCTGCTCCGTGGTCAAAGGACGAGGGAGAGAGGGTATACTTTGGTTGGGTTTCAGTTAAGTAAAGTAAAAGGTGTTTTTTGAAATGGTTTCCAGGCACTGCAAGCTCGCCGGATACAGTGTGAGCACCAGAACGTGGATCCGTTGGTGTGGACGTCTCATAGGGTCATTAAATGGATCAAGGATATCGACCTGAAGGTGGGGACAGAGAGACAGACACTGCAAGTGTTAAAGGGGACCTATCATGCAAAATGCACTTTTGTATGTCTTTTATACATGAATATGTGTCCCCGGTGTGTCAGGGAACTCACCAAGTGTCAGAAAACACAACCCTCTCTCTTTTCCTCCATACCCAAATCTCTAAAAACGGGGCTGCAACGGAGCTGATTATTATTTGAATTCTTCTGACGTCAGAAAAAGGGTGCTCCGCCTATATAGGCAACTCTCCACCTATCAGGGGAATGAGAGACCGCTCGAAAGCGCTGGAGACGCTGTAGTACATATGCCAGGCCTGTAAGTGGCGCTGTAGTCTGCCACAAAAGCAGAATCAGACCTGAATCAGCCCTTGCAAAAACAGGGCTGGAAAAGAGCAAATAGAGCGAAATGAGGCATGGCTAAAATGCATGATCTGTTTGGTATTTTGAAAAAAAAACTTCACAGACATGTTTTATATAGGTATGGCCCTACAATATATGTTTGAAATATAGCATGATGGGTCCACTTTAACTTTGTCATAAAAGAAAGAGTTGAGAATCTACACGTATACTGTAAAAAATGTAAGATTGAAGATAGTTTTTTTGAAACACTAAATAATATATCCCAGTTTTACCAATACTCATCACACACTAGGAGGCGATACAAGCTATAGTAAATTATTTTCATTTCAAAATATTTTAATACAATCAGTCTTACTTCAATGTAAACAATAAATGATCCTTTCTTGTCTCACATTTCAAACAAATGCTGAAGCTACAGCCTATGCAACAAGGCTAATCGTTTATTAAATATTAACAATCATTAGATACTAATGTATTGAGCACCATGCCATGGTTCATTTATCAAAGTCTGTTGTGTTTACTCAGCGTTCCCTATCTGCAGTGATAGAGGCCTTTGTTATTGTATTTGTAAGCTGCTGATTGGTTACATAGCCTTTCCTGTTACTGCATCTATGGTGATGCTGCAATATGAATATCCCGAGTAAACACTGCCTACTGTCTTGGCAAACGATAACGTGTTTCCATTATGAGGCATGACACATTTAGGGTGTGTAGAGATAAAGCTGTGTGGAACATCCTTAATAGCCTCAGGGAGTGTGGCGAGTTATAGAGTTATAATGACCAAACAAATAAATCAATATGTTCTTTGCCAAGGGGACAATTAAAAATAATTTGTGAGATACTTTTAAAGGTAGGGTAGGGAATTCACTTCAGAAACACTTTTTGTTATATTCCATGGAATGGTTAATATCCCGATAGCAATGAATAAATTAAATGCTTTGATAATAAATATATACAAATATTTCATCTGAGGAAGCCGTGGCGCTGTAAAAAGCAAGTCTACCTTTCTACCTTGGACTTGCTACCTAATTGTTACCTAATTGGATGGCCTACCTGCCTGTCAGCCTTCCATCTCGTGCACACACTTATCTGGTGCCCTCATTGGTCATGTGCACGTTCGTGTGTGTTGGAGGAGGGGCTCTGTAAGAAGTCTGAAGGAAGGGGCAGATTTTTTTCGGTTGTGTACTTTCAAATTCTAGCTTACTCGAGCTGGTTTCTCCATTCTTACCTACCCTACCTTTAAATATGAGTGGCTTACCTTTACACAATAATGGAACATAATATCAGAGAATTTGATTATGAATAAAAGTTATTTAATTCTGTCCGTTTTCCATCCACCTGTCTAGGAGTTCGCAGAGGGTCTTCTCAGCAGCGGAGTGCATGGCGCCGTCATGGTGCTCGACCCCACTTTTAACACCGACGCCATGGCAACAGCACTGGGGATCTCTAGCAACAAGCACATGGTTCGCAGACACCTTGTGGAAGAGATGCAATCGCTGATCGGCACGGCCAGGTGAGAGGTGACAACGAGACTCCAAGACAGATCCGACTAGTCCAAATGACTTTGTTAATGAGCAAGTCAATAAGATATAATTTAAATGAATTTAAACAACTATTTCTGATAATATATGCTATATTTGTCTGCAAATGTTGCACAAAAGCGTATTATGTCACAATAACTACTTTAGTTGGACTATATATTGTCCTAGAAAAAAATCACACTTGGTAATAAACACATCTTTACATATTTATTTTGCTTTAACTTCTCTACATGTATGTCAATATAAATATAATATTCATATTTTATATAGTTGTAGGATTTCTGATTCTGATACTGTAAACCAGGGGTCTCCAACCTTTTTTAGGATGAGAGCTACTTTCAAAAAATAAAACAAGTCGTGAGCTACTGTTACTCCTCTTTTTTTTTTGCAGTGTATATATTTAGCACATTTTAACATTATTATATGCTGACCTTTAACCTCTGTGTGCTGTTTGGGTCAGTGGGACCCGTTTTCAGTGTTTACTAAAAGAACATGTATGCAATTTAATTATTTGAACCTGCTTTATTTGGGCGTGGACCTCCCCTCCTCTCGGGGGTCCGGGGGCATGCACCCCGGGAAGATGTTTTTTTAAATGTTGAAGTGAAATGCATCCATCTGGTGCACTTTGAGCATGAAATGAATGTATGGATACAGCTCTCAACACTCATATGAAAGGGAGCTGTATACCTTTCAATAATCCAAACATCTTTAGAATATGATCACAACCAATAACAAATCATTTAAAACTTGTTTATTCTTATCTTATGTTACCTAGTTAGCATTCTTTCTTTTTATTTCTGCATATTTTACTAATCACTCCCCTTTTAAACTGTTGCAAGAACGTGATTAGTCGATATTCATTGTGGGGGAGGAGGGGTGTTAGATAGTTCTATTTCATCCTTACTGACCGCCAGAGGCGGTGCTTTAGCACTGGATATCTTCTGTCTCGCGCATGCGCAGGTCGAATATTTATATCAACAAAGTCACGTGTGACCTCGTATGACCCCGGAAGGCATAAGTTCCGGTGCCATCAAAAGGCGCATTCACACTGCGGTACTTTTCCCACAAAGGTTCATGCGAACTTAGTTCATGCGAACTCTTTAGTTCATGCGAACTCTTTAGTTCGCATGAACTAAGTACAGATTGCGTTCACACCGGAAAAAGTCCCTGGGGGTGGATTAGGCAAATGAAGCCGCTGACGTCACTTCTTCTTCTTCTGCTTTCGGTTTACTGGCAGGCCGCAAACCACTTCACGGCGTATACTGCCGCCCAAAGTCCCCGGCCGGAAGTCCCCGGAGTTGGGGACTGGCTTCAGTAGAAACTGCTGGGAGTCCCAGCAGCTTCTACTGAAGCCTTCCGAGTAAATCGCCAGAACCCCGACACCTCCTCATCTCCACCGCTCCCATGTTTTATTTTGTGTTGCCATAGGTTAGTCTCTCTGCGTTTCTGCGCTGGGCTAATGCTAATGCTAATAATGCTAATGCGAGAATAATAAAATGGCGGCTTCACAAAACTTTTTGGGAGTTTTACGGGGCGTGGTTTGCAATCCGCCCAGCCAATCAGAAATATAGCTCTTTTCTCACAAAAGAGCCGCTCGAAAGTCCCTGCTCTCTAGCAGGGACTTTCGAGGGGGTAAAAAGGTTTGCATAAACTAATTTTAGTACCGGCTCTTTTTGGTGTGAACGCGATCATGAACTAAGTTCGCATGAACCTTTGTGGGAAAAGTACCGCAGTGTGAATGCGCCTAAAGAGTTCAGTCCTTTTTCATCTTCTCGCTGCACAGGTTACTACTTTATGAGTAGAAGCCAAGCTAGTTTACTGAAAATTAAGATTCTAGCTCATCGCTACCTGTAGCCTTGTGATCGTCTCGATCGGAGCTGCGGGCTAGAAAAACGCTCGCCGTCCCAAGGGAGGGGACCGCGGTGTTCACCGCTTGGACCCTAGGAGCTCCGGACTGGTAAAGAGCGGACGCTCCTGCACGTCAGCCGGTGAGATTGCTACCATGTATTGCTGATTGTGCTATATATTCTCAAACTAATGAGATAATTGTGTACAAATTAGCCGAGGGCTCTCGCTAATATGTTACTGCGCTAGTGAAGAGAGCGTCTCTGCCCTCCTCTCACTACATACATTTGGTTCCTTACCTGTTATATCGTCCAGTTAGCTGAGTGCTCCCGTTCAAGCTAACTGTTACTGCGCTAGTGAAGAGAGCGTCTCCGCCCTCCTCTCACTACATACATTTGGTTCCTTACCTGTTATATCGTCCAGTTAGTTGAGTGCTCCCGTTCAAGCTAACTGTTACGGCGCTAGTGAAAAGAGTGTCTTCGCCCCCTCTCACGGCTCACAATTGGTTCCTGTTCCATCCTCCAGTTAGCTGAGTGCTCTCGCTCAAAGCTAACTTGCTACAGCGCTAGTGAAGAGAGTGTTTCCGCTCCCCTCTCCCTGTACACAGTTGGTTTTCTGTTCCATCCTCCAGTTCAACACATCCTCACTCCCAGGTCGGCCTATGTTGACGTTATGTCAAGTCCCCTGCCGGCTTTTTCCAACGCAAGGGGGGGGGCCTTAGAGTCCATTTTCAACGCAAGGGGGGGGGGCCTTAGCGTCCATGTTCAGCTTTCCGGGATGTCCATATGCTTCTATGGACGCTCATGGAAGCACGGCATTCGTTTGTGTCGACTGTCCTTAAAGGCAATGAGAGCGTCCATTCTCATTGGATAACGGAGAATTGTACACCCGGAAGTAAATATTCCCCTTACTGACGATTGATTTTACAGTGATATCTGCACTACTCATCGACTAAAAAACACCAGCTTATCCTTGTTAATTACACAACATTGATTGGTTTAAATTGTGTGCAATGCTTTTGTATTTTTCCCCTTCGATTCGGAGAAACAAATCTTTTTTCGGAGTAAAGGATGGCAGAAGACACTACACTACCCAGAATCCCCAGCTATCGTTTGGACTACACCATGTGCTCTGTTTGACAAACCCCGTGATAGTCCTCAAGCTCTGTGATTGGAGAGTGTGCTCCGAGGGTTACCGAGCCTCGAACAGCACTTGAAATGGGATGGAACCACGGCAGACTGTTCAAAACTGGATTTGAACGGGTCCACCGCGTCCCCCCCTCCCCCACCCCGTCCCCAGAACTACACATGCTGGCTATTCTGTTTCGCAACATGTTCTCTATGGTACGTCTCTACTGGGAGTTGTAGTTTTAAAAGACGTTTTCGTATTTCCCATAATAAGAAGTTGCCAGTATTAAACTGTGAACATCCCTGGAGGTTTAGGGGATAGGAAACACTCACATTTAAAACATATAATTAATAAATGGGTGAAAATTGCTTGTGCCCATAATGGGCAGTATTAATATATATATACACACATGCCAGCTAAGGTCAGAAGAGCTTTATTTAACAGCTGGTCTTATGTTTGTGACCCCTCCTCTTGTTCATTGATAACATTACATTACATTACATTAATTGATAAGCCTGAAACATGCACTTGTCAAGGTCAAATATGGCATAGCCATCGATCAGCTTAAGATAAGATATACTTTATTGATCCCAAGTTGGAACATTTGCGTTACATCAGCATGGGTAACAGTTGTAATGCAGTGGTGTTTATTTGTAAATCATTTAGTATAATCACACAAATTCTGTGTTTTATATTTAACAATTCTGTGTTCTTTATTTATTGATTGTTCAATACCTGACAAGGCCGGAGATGAAATATCTGCATACATCTTATAAGAGTATAATACATTATGTATAATATCAGTTAAAATAAGTGCTTCAACATAGTTAACATTGCTGGAGGTATGCACAAATATTGATAGATGTCTTGTAATGCACTGTTGAGGAACCTGCGACCCAAGTTTTTCATTCAGTGCAGAACTACACCATAGTTGTGTAGGCCTATATGATATGTCAATAAACCTTAGAAAATATTGAAATCTTGAACGGGATGTGCAAAATAGTCATTATATACAGTCTTTAATTAACTATTAGTAGAGAATAACGAGTAATGAATATACTTTATAAGGATCGTATTAATATCTAATAATAAAAATAATGAAATTCAATAACATGCTTTAACCACCAGGTGTCCCTTTATATCAGCTGTGCACCTTTATGGTGTACATACAGTCTATCTACCAATTGGATCAAATATAAAAGTCAGCCGAATTAGTGTTGATACTGCAAGGAGACGTATTGTGTGAAAAGAAATGTAAGATGTTGTTTAATGGCTGATATATTTATGATCCACGTCACGTTTTCAGTTCCTCATGTTTGTCTAGAGGTCTTCTCATCAGGGCTCTATAAATACAGAACTACGGCAGATATGTAATATTTAATGCAGCCGAACCGTGTATTACAATGCCGGTATGTGATGACTTTCAAAGAGAAAAGCAAGTACACTCGGAATAAGGTATTCTTTTATTTTTTTTTAAATGTTTTCGGTCTGTTTCCGGTATTTGTTAATGACAATGTGCTCTGAGATGTGAGACTGGAATTGCACAGGGGAAAATAACGTATCTTTAGATGCGGATTGTGTTAAACTAATATGTTTGCGCTGTGGACCAACACTATACATTGACGGGGAAGGGGGTAGCAATAAAGATAACACCATTAAACAGTTACACAACATAACAGAAATAATATCGATAGCAGCGTCCCTAGCAACCACCTTGGTAACAATGAAAACGTTGGACGCAATTTCCTGAAGTAATCTTCGTAATAACTAGCAAAATAAAGATCATGTACATCCACTGCACACATCATCTGAAATAACAACTCATATTTCTCGCATCAAATGACATCAAAATGCATTTTAATGGCCAAACAAACTTTAAAATAGACATTTTCCACCGAGAATAAAACGAAGTTCGGCCATGTTTTTTTCTGCAGGGAGAAATTTGAAGATCACGTGACGTCAAACAGAGCTTATGGTGTAGTCCAAACGATATCTGGGGATTCTGGGTAGTGTAGTGTCTTCTGCCATCCTTTACTCCGAAAAAAGATTTGTTTCTCCGAATCGAAGGGGAAAAATACAAAAGCATTGCACACAATTTAAACCAATCAATGTTGTGTAATTAACAAGGATAAGCTGGTGTTTTTTAGTCGATGAGTAGTGCAGATATCACTGTAAAATCAATCGTCAGTAAGGGGAATATTTACTTCCGGGTGTACAATTCTCCGTTATCCAATGAGAATGGATGCTCTCATTGCCTTTAAGGGCAGTCGACACAAACGAATGCCGTGCTTCCATGAGCGTCCATAGAAGCATATGGACATCCCGGAAAGCTGAAAATGGACGCTAAGGGCCCCCCCCTTGCGTTGAAAATGGACTCTAAGGCCCCCCCCCTTGCGTTGGAAAAAGCCGGCAGGGGACTTGACATAACGTCAACATAGGCCGACCTGGGAGTGAGGATGTGTTGTCCAGTTAGGTGAGTGCTCTCGCTCAAAGCTAACTTGCTACAGCGCTAGTGAAGAGACTGTTTCCGCTCCCCTCTCCCCATGGGCGCGGGAAGAGGGGTGCTGAGGGCGCTGCAGCACCCCCTAGCGCCAGGCAGGGGGTGCAGAGCTCCCCTGTCTGAATGATTATTTGACGGTTATTGCTGCTCCCGCTGTGCATAATCCAGGGTAGGATTTTCACGGCGGCCATGACGGCCATGGCCGTCGTAGCCATAGATATATATATATAAACACTAGATGACTCACCCGCGCTACTGGCCAATGGAGACCGACGTTGCCACTTGGCCGCCATCTTGCCACAGGCAGTTCTCTCATTCATAACATTATGGTTTACTATTTAAATAACCATAGCTTGCTCAATTTTCAACCAATTTTCAAACGGTTTGGTTTTTTATAAACATCAAAGATGTAGTTATGATACTGCATACTTATAATCATGGACTTTCATATGAAAATAACATTAATCAGATAAAGAAATAGCTATACACACACAAGGTATTTATATTATATATTTGCCGGTGTATATATTTCCATTTATTTTATTATATTGTTAATATTTAAAATAAATTATAAAATTAAAATACATTTATATTTTATATATAAAAATCGGTCTCATGTTACCACTCTGTAAGCCAAGAGTTGTTAATTTAGCAATGCCTTAGCTTGAAGAACAGGGACACAACTAATGACAATAGCATATGTTGGTATATTATTTAGATATTCACACCTTTATCAGAAGAACCAAACCAACATAAAATGTGCTCACAGACAGGCCAGTTCTGTCTAATTTATCACAATTATTTTTGACATGAGATCTTCATATCATCCTAGTTTTGTATTTAGTTTCTAGATTTGGAAACAAATCCAGAACCTTTGAAATATGTTATTGAAAAAAGACCAAGAATAATATAAACTGTACCATGTGTCATTTTGTGTCCTTCTGTAGTCCATTTGTGGTTTGTCTTGTCTCACCCTGGCTGATATATCACAAAATCCACTGTTTAAATTGTTCCCTATATTGCCCCTATGCCCCTGTAAGGTGTCCTTGGGTGTGCCCTGTGGGCCATCTAAGCTAATTTACAGATGGCCCTGAGCCCAATAGAGATTGCCCTGAAAAATGCACGCGGACGAAATGGCACGAAGGGTTTGGGGGGCCTCCGTCCCCCTAGAAAATTTTGATTTTTGCAGGTCTTAGATGCTGTCTGGTGCATTCTCTAGACTGAATTATAAGATGAACCACCACAATATTATATTGTACAATTTTCAATTGTATTCTTCATTTCACTTTAGGGGACGGGTGGCGCAGTGGTCTGTGCATCCGATCATCAGATCAAGGGGGAGTGCTGGGGAACTCCAGTTCGAAACCCGCTCCCGCCGCCACTGCGTCAGGCCGTTGTGTCCTTGGGCAAGACACTTCACCCGGATTTGCTCCTGTGGGTATTGTCCACAGTACATGTATAATACCAATGTATACTTGTAAAAGCGCCTCGATGACCTCGAGGTGTGAAGATGGACGGTGTGGCGCAGTGCGCTGTGCAATGATCATCAGATCAAGGGGTGAAACCCGCCGCTGCTGCGTCTGTAAAGCCGGTGGGTCCTTGGGCAAGACCCTTCACCTGAACTTGCTCCTGTGGGTATTGTCCACAGTATCTGACCATTGCATGTATGATGTGTATATGTAAAGCGCTTTGAGTCATTGATAATGCGCTATAATAAATGTAAGGAATTATTATTAATTACTTGTTTGTTTGTTCTTGTTTGTGTTTGCTCTCTTGCTTGCCCTGCATAGCTATAAGAAATACTTAAATTGTTGGTCAAAACACTTTCCATCTGATGAAGGCAAATGCCTTCCCAGATGGAAAAAAGTAGAACACATTACATTCAGTTATAACTGCCAAAACAAACATTATTTACACTATTATGGCCCCTGTTAAAAATGTTTGTAATGTTAACTACTGTAAGTTGGTCGAACGAATGCCTCCTCATCCGGAAGCTGACCGAGCAGACCCGAGCAGCAGTCGAGAGGAGCCGAGCGCATCCGCGAAGCACACGTCAGAGTTCCCGTTAGCCGGCAAATCTAAATATCTTCGGTCAAAATAATTTCCCTTTAGAGCAATACCGCTTCAGTTGCGCCACTTATGTGACAGACAAGAAGAGTATGTGACAGACAAGAATAGTCAACTCTAATGTCTAACACTTAATGTGGAGAAAGAGATGTCCTGTATGGGTTGATTGTGCGTTGATCTGTTGGTAATGCCTCGGGGTTCCGGTGGGCATGTAAACAAATGCATAATGCTGCGCTATACTTTGTGGCCTCATCCAGTTGCATAGCGACACTTATTGTGTAGTTGTCTTTTAATAAGCAGGTAGTCATATAATTAGCTAGAACTAGCTGGATCTGATCGATATGGACATAAACGCGAGTGAAGTCTAATCTGACGGGAGAGAGAGATCAGCTGCTGCTGACGAGTCGAGACTCGACACGCAGCTCTGCATAACCACATGCAGCGGTGAGCGGAACAAAACACACACTTCAGGTTAGAATATCACACGTAGCTATTTTAATTACCTCTCAAACTACCTAAACTAGTTATAGATATGTTTAGTTTTACTGTCGGGTCACTCAGTACTGGATCCGCGAGCTGCATGATACTGGCCTAATAGATTGCCCGATCTGGCAACCAGTAGGTGAGGCTTCATTGCCCGAGCTAAATACTAGATGGCCCCGGGCCATCGGGCAGTCCTTAATGTCGAGCCGTAGTCGAGTGCAATCCAGTGAGCCAGGGAGTTGGTTATTTTCTCAGACGTGGACTTACTTATCCTGGCCCTGAAACCAGTCATCTGGTTGAGTGTGGGTTGGGTCAGGGTGTGGTTCCTTGCACTCGGAGTCGGGCTAATTTGCTACATGCTTTGCATTTAGGTGATACTTTAGGCTTGATGTGCTGCGGTGATATGCAAATTCTTTTTTGCATAATTTGCACACAACCGTGCTCTTGTCGACGCTTCCATCCGTCCGTTTTTTAAAACAAAATTTCCCATCCACAGGGCCGACCAAAGCGGTCTCATCAGCTTGTTCGTTCATGTTTGACTATTGTTCACCGTGGTTTGTTGTTGTTTGAAGTGCCATGCTGAAGTCATGAACGTTAGTTGGTGCTCCAGTATAATCGGTACGCCTGAAACTCATCCAGTGTGAAACGTTCCGCTGTGCAAAAATAAGTGCGATTAAAGTGCGATTAAAATGCGTTAATTTTTTTAACGCGTTAATTTTTGTGTAATTAATTAATCTTAATTAACGCGTTAAAGTCCCGGCCCTAATTATTATTAAGAAGAACAACTTGGTGTGGTGTAGGAAGCAGGAGCAGGTGGGGAGAGATGGGGCTTCAAGGTTCAAGGTTATTTGTTTTAAATGTGTCTTGGAGATAAGGACCAGCTGCACACAATAAAATACAGTATAACACGAAACCAATAAGACACATGGTGACACATGGCACACCAACAATCAATCATCGTCCAGCCTCAGCTTTGGTATTCTTTCACAACCATGTTATGGGTTTATTAGACTGAGCAAACATAAACATATGTGGGGAACATAGTGCCGCCAGAGTTCTTGGTCACTCGGAATTTCGTGTTTCTGCGAGAAGATTCCATAGGACTGAACTCGTTGACGGCACCGGAACTTATGCTTTCCGGGGTCATACGAGGTCACACGTGACTTTGTTTATATAAATATTCGACCTGCGCATGCACGAGACAGAAGATATCCAGTGCTAAAGCACCGCCTCTGGCGGCCATCCAGTATTAATAGTACCGTAGTTACATACGTAACTATCGATTTATTACATGGCTTAGTTGAATATTCGATTCTGATTGGTCAATTCAGAACACGTGACACGTTGTTAATCCAGAACAGACAGACCGCTGTCAAGCACTTATTGACCGTTGTTAAGGACGCTCACATCTGCACAAACAAGTCCGTTCGATTTAACTGTATACAGTTTTGGCCGAAAAGCAAACTGCAGTTTGCTTTTCTAACTGACAAGACAAGAGGGACAAGAAAACAGCGGAGAAGTAACGGGCAGAAACCCTCCTTTTTACGCAGCGGTCCAGACATAGACATCAAACGGCGACACATATTCAGTTGCCAGTTACTTTGGCATTAGGGCAGGGATATCTAGATACTTTCCAAGGTTTGACATAATGAATTGTGCTACTTTTAAAGCAAGCAGCGATGTTTTCAAATCTGTAATCAAAAACGCTAACGAAGCAGTTCCTGCCGTTGCTACGTTAGTTCAAACAGTAACAACGGACAATTTTTCTTAGCGGATGCATGTCAATTTAAATCACTACATACAACTATTTTTTGTTCAATAAAATCATTTTCTAAATCCACAAAAGCATTTCAATTAATATTGGGAGTCATATCGTTACTTTGTTGAGAATGTGGCCATCTAATAAGCGGGATAATGTGCAGCGACTTGGTCATTATGGGGAAAAGAACACCGACAGGCTGATCAGGAGCCCGACGTGAAGCGGAGGGATCTAGATCATATTTACTTCTGACCCTTACATAGAGTTGTAGATAGAGTTTGCTATGATTGAGGTTTTGTTTATGCATGGGGTAGATTATTTTAATTACATTCCCTTTTTTTTTTGTGTGTATTTTTTACATTTTGGATTTGCTTGGCGAGCTACTTATTGAGGGCTTGCGAGCTACCGGTAGCTCGCGATCGACGTGTTGGAGACCCCTGCTGTAAACAATACTATTGTCATTTTAATACCATTTAATGTCACCAATATAATGATAGTATAACAACATAATAATGTAAGTAGACACTTTCAAAGAGCAATCAACTTTTAATATTGAAAGATGAACAAAAATGCTTACGTCTTGGGTACTGGTAGAGAAAGCTCTGTGGGTTATTCTGGTTTCTTGTTGGATAAATGTCGGTGACATTCTTACTTGAAAAAAAACCCATCCTTTTAAACGCAACAGGCAATACACAGGTCAGCAAAAATGATAGAAGTCATGTTCATGCACAGTATGGTACAATAAGTGCATACCTTAACTATTGTGTAAGATAAATGAAGCTGTGCTCAATACTCTGGTCTTTCCCATGTTCCCTTGCAGGGCAGAAATCAAGCAGGACTACGAGCATCTGGGTCTGGGAACCCCACCAGCTCTGCTCCGGCAGAAT